>NW_024111800.1:0-9653 GCF_003073215.2 Triticum urartu | reverse complement strand
AAAGTAATAATAAAAACCAGATTGCATACCTTATGTGCAGTCCTATCTCCAGGATGGTGTCCTCCATAAGCTTCGGAGTGACACTTGCGTAGGATCTGTTCCTGTTCATGCTCAGGTACACAACGTCTAATAACACCATCTAATCCTTCTTTATAAAGATGTGGGTCATCCCAAAAGTAATGCCTCAAATCATAGAAGAACTTTTTCTTTTGCTGGTATGTGAAACTAGGTGGTATAAACTTAGCAACAATGTAATTAGCATAATCAGCATACCATGGAGCAGTATGAGAAGCATTTATGACATTTAATTTCTCATCAGGAAAGCTATCGTCAATAGGTAGTGGGTCATCAAGCACATTTTCTAACCTAGACAAGTTGTCGCAACGGGGTTCTGAGCTCCTTTTCTATCAACAATATGTCAAATCAAATTCTTGTAGCAAGAGAACCCATCTAATAAGTCTAGGTTTAGCATCTTTCTTTTCCATAAGATATTTAATAGCAGCATGATCAGTGTGAATAGTTACTTTAGAATCAACAATATAAGGTCTAATACTTATCACAAGCAAATACAACTGCTAAGAATTATTTTTCAGTAGTAGCATAATTTCTTTGAGCATTGTCTAGAGTTTACTAGCATATTGAATAACATTTAGTTTCTTATCAACTCTTTGTCCTAGAACAGCACCTACAGCATAATCACTAGCATCACACATAATTTCAAAGGGTAAATTCCAATCAGGTGGCTGAACAATAGGTGCAGAGTCAATGCTTTCTTAAGTATTTCAAATGCTTCTACACAATCATCATCAAAGACAAATGGTATATCTTTTTGTAATAAATTAGTCAGAGGCCGAGATTTTGAGAAGTCCTTAATGAACCTCCTATAAAAACCGGCATGACCAAGGAAACTTCTTATACCTTTGATGTCCTTGGGACATGGCATCTTTTCAATAGCATCAACCTTGGCTTTATCAACTTCAATACCTCTTTCAGAAACTTTATGCCCCAAGACAATACCTTCATTAACCATAAAGTGGCACTTTTCCCAATTCAAGACAAGATTAGTTTCTTCACATCTCTGCAAAACTCGATCAAGGTTGCTCAAGCAATCATCAAAAGAAGATCCATAGACGGAAAAGTCGTCCATGAAAACCTCACAAATATTTTCACAAAAGTCAGAGAATATAGCCATCATGCATCTTTGAAAGGTAGCAGGTGCATTACATAAACCAAAAGGCATACGTCTATAAGCAAAAGTACCAAAAGGGCATGTAAAAGTAGTCTTTGATTGATCTTTGGCTGACACAGGTATTTGAGAGAAACCAGAATAACCATCTAGAAAGCAAAAATGTGTATGTTTGGATATCTTTCTAGCATTTGATCGATAAAAGGTAAGGGGTAATGATCCTTTTTAGTAGCCTTATTTAATTTGCGGAAATCAATTACCATCCTATAACCTGTAATAATTCTTTGAGGAATCAATTCATCTTTATCATTAGGAACAACAGTAATACCTCCCTTCTTAGACACAATGGATAGGGCTTACCCACTGACTATCAGCAACGGGATAAATTATACCTGCCTCAAGGAGCTTTAGCATCTCCTTTCTTACCACTTCTTTCATTTTAGGATTCAGCCGGCGCCCGACGTTGATGATCACGAACTGGTTTAGCGTCTTCTTCCAAATTAATTTTATGTTGACAGAGAGTGGGACTAATGCCCTTAAGATCATCAAGAGTATACCCAATATCAGCACGGTGCTTCTTCAGAGTTTTCAATAATCTCTCTTCTTCATGCTCTGAAAGGTTAGCACTAATAATAACCGGATATATCTTTTTCTCATCAAGATAAGCATATTTAAGAGTATCAGGTAACGTTAAGCTCAAACACGGGATCACCTTTGGGTGGAGGAGGATCCCCTAGGATTTCAACAGGTAAATTGTTTTTCAGAATAGGTTCCTGTTTAAAGAATACTTCATCTAATTCCCTTCTTTCATTCATAAACATATCATTTTCATGGTCTAGCAAATATTGTTCTAAAGGATCACTAGGAGGTGCGGAATAGAAGCAAGACCAATAATTTCATCCTTACTAGGTAATCCTTCTTCACGGTGTTGTCTACTAATTTAGAAAAATAAATTCATGAGTCATATCATCTAAACCGACAGTAACAACTCCCTTTGCAATCTATGGTAGCATTAACAGTGTTTAAGAAGGGTCTACCAAATATAATGGGACAAAAGCTATCTTGTGGGGAACCAAGAACAAGAAAATCATCAGGATATTTAGTTTTCCCACACAAGACTTCAACATCTCTAACAATTCCCATTGGTGAAATAGTATCTCTATTGGCAAGTTTAATTGTGACATCAATATCTTCCTCTCAGCAGGTGCAATATCATGCATAATTTCTTTGTATAAGGAATAAGGTATGCACTAGCACTAGCACCCATATCACATAAGCCATGATAACAATGATCTCCTATTTTAACAGAAATAACAGGCATGCCTACCACAGGTCTAGGTTTATCTTTATCACGGGGTTTAGCAATTCTAGCAGTTTCATTACAGAAATAAATAACATGCCATCAATATATCATACAAGAGATCTTTAACAATAGCAATATTAGGTTCAACTTTAACTTGCTCAGGAGGTGTATATGTTTTAATAATTGCTTTTACGAACCACAGTTGAAGCTTTAGCATGATCCTTTATCCTAACGAGAAAGGTTTCTTAACATAAGAAGTAGGAACAATAGGATCATTATAAGTTGATGTCTTTTCTTCACTTAATAGGTGCAGCTACTTTTACTTCTATGGAGGATGATATTTAACCACTTCTCCTTGGATCAACATAAAGCAGCAAAGATTCACAGAAAGTAGCTACTATCTCAGAGTCAAGTCCATTTAGTGCTAAATTTACGCAAAATATCGGTATCCATAAAAGATTTAACACAATCAAAACTAGGTGTCATACCTGACTTCTTACCATTGTCGAGGTCCCAATCTTCAGAGTTGCGTTTAATTCTTTACAATAAATCCCATTTAAATTCAATAGTCTTCATCATAAAAGAGCCAGCACGACAAGTATCAAGCATGGTGGCGATTGTTACACAGAAAGCCGAGCATAAATTTTTTGGAATAATCATTTCTCTTGAGAGATCATGATTGGGGCATGAATATAACATTGATTTAAGCCTCCCCCAAGCTTGAGCGGTTCTCCTTCGCGAGGCCAAAAATTATATATATAATTGCGATCACGATGAACAAGATGCATAGGATAAAACTTCTGATGAAATTCCAATTTCAATCATTTGTAATTCCAAGACCTCATATCATCACATAGCCTATACCATGTCGATGCATCTCCCCTCAAAGATAAAGGGAAGACCTTCTTCTTAAAACATCTCCGGGTACACCTGCAAGCTTAAATAATCCCCAAACTTCATCCACATATATCAGATGTTCATCAGGATGTTTTGTTCCATCTCCTAAAAAAGGATTAGCTAGCGGTTTTTCTATCATACCCGCAGGAACTTCAAAGAAAGAATTTTCATTTTCAGTAGGTTGAGGAGAAATCTTTGCTCTACTGGTCGGGGTGAAGATACCCCGAACAAGCCCCTCAGAGGATTACTTTCCATAGTAACAAGTGACAGTAAATTTCAGCACACTATATAAATTTTTCCTTACCAAATTCCCCCTACCAAAGGCGCTGCACTCCCCGGCAACGGCGCCAGAAAATAGTCTTGATGATCCATAAGTATAGGGGATCTATCATAGTCCTTTCGATAAGTAAGAGTGTTGAACCCAACGAGGAGCAGAAGGAAATGACAAGCGGTTTCCAGCAAGGTATTCTCTGCAAGTACTGAAATAAGTGGTAACAGATAGTTTTGTGATAGGATAATTTGTAAAGAGCAGCAAGTAACAAAAGTATATAAAGTTTAGCAAGGTGGCCCAATCCTTTTGTAGCAAAGGACAAGCCTGGACAAACTCTTATATGATGTAAAGCGCTCCCGAGGACACATGGGAATATCGTCAAGCTAGTTTTCATCACGTTCATATGATTCGCGTTCGATACTTTGATAATTTGGTATGTGGGTGGACCGGTGCTTGGGTGCTGACCTTACTTGGACAAGCATCCCACTTATGATTAACCTCTATTGCAAGCATCTGCAACTACAACAAAAGTATTAAGGTAAACCTAACCATAGCATGAAACATATGGATCCAAATCAGCCCCTTACAAAGCAACGCATAAACTAGGGTTTAAGTTTCTGTCACTCTAGCAACCCATCATCTACTTTACTCCCAATGCCTTCCTCTAGCCCAAACAATGGTGAAGTGTCATGTAGTCGACGTTCACATAACACCACTAGAGGAGAGACAACATACATCTCATCAAAATATCGAACGAATACCAAATTCACATGACTAACTAATAGCAAGACTTCTCCCATGTCCTCAGGAACAAAAGTAACTACTTCCAAAAAGCATAAACATGTTCATAATCAGAGGGGTATTAATATGCATATAGGATCTGAACATATGATCTTCCACCAATTAAACCAACTAGCATCAACTACAAGGAGTAATTAACACTACTAGCAACCTACTAGCACCAATCCCGGACTTGGAGACAAGAATTGGATACAAGAGATGAACTAGGGTTTTGAGATGAGATGGTGCTGATGAAGATGTTGATGGAGATTACCCTCTCCCAATGAGAGGAGCTTTGGTGATGACGATGGCGATGATTTCCCCTTCCTGGAAGGAAGTTTCCCCGGCAGAACAGCTCCGCCAGAGCCCTAGATTGGTTCCGCCAATGTTCCGCCACGTGGCGGAGGAGTTTCGTCCGAGAAGATGGCTTATGATTTTTTCCCCATCGAACGACTCCATATAGCAGAAGATGGCCACCGGAGGGCCACCAGGGGGCCATGAGGTAGGGGGCGCGCCCAGGGGGTAGGGCGCGCCCCCACCCTCATGGGCAGGGTGTGGCCCCCTGGTGAGTTTCTTCCGCTGAGTATTTTTTATATATTTGGAAAACATCTTCCGTGAAGTTTCAGGACTTTTGGAGCTGTGCAGAATAGGTCTCTAATATTTGCTCCTTTTCCAGCCCAGAATCCCAAGCTCCGCATTCTCCCTCTTTATGTAAACCTTGTAAAATAAGAGAGAATAGGCATAAGTATTGTGACATAATGTGTAATAACAGCCCATAATGCAATAATATTGATATAAAAGCATGATGCAAAATGGAGTATCAGTATCTATATAGTCATCCACAATCACCAAGCAATACTTCTACCAAGACTATCAAAGGATGGAGGCCCGAAGAGATCCAAATGAAGTAGCTCCAAAGGCCTCTTCGAGTATATGATAGTCGTGGGAGGGTGAGCCTTCTCATGTAGCTTTCCTTCGATGCAAACACTGCAAGCACGATCTTTGGCAAAACTAACATTTGTTAGTCCACGTACATGGTCCCCCTTGAGAAGACTTTGCAAGGATCTCATATTGACGTGGGCTAGACGGTGATGCCAAAGCCATCCCACATCAACTTTAGCCATTAGGCATGTCGCGGTCTTAGTGGGTTGCTCCGAAAAGTTAATCACATAGAGACCATTCTCGACATGCCCAACAAAGGCTACTTTAAGAGTCTTGCTCCACAAGAGGGCCACGGTATCAATATCAAAGAAAGTGGCAAAGCCCATGAGTGCTAGTTGACGAACGGAAAGTAAATTGTATGCAAGGGACTCAACAAGCATGACCTTCTCGATCGTAAGATCATGAGAAATGACAACTTTGCCGAGTCCCAATACCTTAGAAGACGAGGCATCACCCCACTCGACGTTGGTGGGCATGGATGGAATCTTTTGCATGTCCCCCACCAAGTCCTTGCTTCCGGTCATATGATTAGTAGCTCCACTATCGAGCAACCATGATCCCCCACCGGAAGCAAACACCTACAAGAGATCAATGCTTGGTTTTAGGTACCCATTTTCTAATGGGTCCTTTGCAGTTAGTAACAAGGGTCTTAGGAACCCAAATAGACCATTCAATGTACTCATAAGGAGAACCAACAAATTTGGCATAAACATGCCCATCTCTAGCACGACACAATACATAAGAAGGGTTAAAGTTGCAGGCTTCGTTGGGAATGGAAACGTTGCCCTTCTTGGCATCACTACCCCTCACGGAGTTCTTCTCCTTCTTCTTAGTAGCACCCTCTCCCTCCTTCACAAAAGTTTGCTTGAGAGGAGGAGGTCGTTTGGCCTTGTAATTCTTCTTCTTGGTTTTGGACTTGGGCACGTACCCAATCCCTTCCTTGTCCACAACTCCCTTTTGGTTGGTCAAAAGGTCGTTGAGATTCTTCTCGCCTTGTATGCAAGACACAAGGCCTTTCTCTAGTTGCACCTTTAGCTTAGCATTCTCCTCAACAAGATGCACATGCTCACAACATGGGTTAGTAGCATTTGCATTATCAATTAACATCATACGAGGAAAAATGGCTTTCTCCTTGGTTAGCTTTACTTGAAGTTGATCATGAGACTCTTTGAGGATAGCATGAGCACCCTTCAAGACCTTGTGAGCCTTGTCAGGTAGATCAAACTCCTCTTTCAGTCTAGCAAGATCAACCCCAAGTTTGGCCTTCTCGGAGTTTAGCACACGAGAAACAACGAGGGCATGATCAAGATCTTTCTTTAACTTAGCATGATCAACGTTGTGTGACTCCTTAAGAGCCAAACAAAGACCACACTCTTCCTCAAGAGCATTGGAAAGATCCGAAATCTCATCGGCATAGTCACGACTATGCCCCTCCATCTTGGAGATAGTATCTTCATGAGCCTCGATCATGTCATTGGCTTCACCAAGTTGTTCCAAGAGAGCAACAAAATGTTTCTTGGATTTACCCTTGAGTTTACCCATAAAGGACTCAAACTCATTTTCCTCCACATTATATCCCTCACATTCATCAATGCAATCCATCAAGGAAGGATTATTAATTATGGTAGTTTTGATGTTGGGGGTTGCCTTGTTGGTGGCTTTAGCCATGAGGCACTTGACGGTGACGTTCTCATTGGGTGAGTCGAAGAGAGACACTCGTGGAGTTTTTGCAATGGCAACGGAGGCCATGGCAACCGACTCACCATCTTCATCATCATCCTCCTCATGGTACTCTTCTTGAACCACCAACACCTTGTGAGCGGTCTTCTTGGTGAAGTTGCTCTTGTTGGGGAAAGACTTGGCTTTGTCCTTTCAGATGAGCTTGCCACCATTGTCTTCCCTCTTCTCATACGGACATTCTGCAACGAAATGGCTCATATTTCCACAATTGTAGCAAGTCCTCACACATTGCTTGCTCTTCGTGCCACTTGAGTTGTTCTTGTTGAAGTTTGGCCTTGAGTTTTCCTTGCTCCAAAATTACCTTGAAGCAAGTGCCATGTGTTCATGATAGGCATACTTTGTATCTTCGGGGTTGCTTTCCTCTTCTTCCTCTTCTTCTTCAACACAAACCTTGGCCTTCAATGCAAGGTTGGGCTTCTTTGCCCTTTGAGAACGAAGCACCGCATTATCGGTGGTCTTGTCCAAGATGCTCATAGCCACAAACTCATCCAACACTTCACTTGAGGTCAAAGTGTGGAAGTATGGCCTTTAATGAATGACAGAGGACATGGCCTTGTGGTACGGCATCATTTCCTTGAGGAATTTGTGCTTGATCCAATTGTCATCTGTGTCCTTGCTCCCATGATCTCGGAGTGAGACCGCGAGTTTGGTTACTCTCCGATAAAGCTCATGAGGTTCTTCATCTTCTTTCATTGCAAACTCATCGGCTTCATCTGGCACTACTTCATAGTTGGAGCATTGAATGCTTGCGCTTCCCCGATAGAGAGAGATAACACAAAGCCATGCATCTTTGGCTAAGGCGAAGGACCGAAGATGAGGTAGATCTTCGGGTGGAATTGCATCTTGGATGATGAAGAGAGAATTCTCATTGAATTGATTATCCGCGGCTTCTCGAGGATTGAAGTTGCTTGGGTCATGCGGATAGAAACCTTCTTCAATGATTCTCCAAAGATTAGTGTTCACATGATTTAAATGACGCTTAAAGCGATAAACCCAAGAATCAAAGTCCTCATTTTTCACAATCTTAGGGGAGGACCGGCATGATTCAAATGAGTGGAAGGAATAGGTCCACCATAAACAAGTGGTGGTTCCACATGGGCAAAGATGTCGGTGCCATTTTTACCACTAGAAGAAGGGGCCTTTTCACTACTAGCTTCCCCCTTGTCGGAGTTAGCATCTATCACCTTGTCAGTGGGATCACCCAGTTTCAACGGTGCGGTGGATAGTTTAAGCCCTTCAATGAATTTAGTAAACATGCCTTCAACCTCGGTCGTCATGGAGGTTTTCAATGTCTCCAAGGCCACATTGAATTCCTCACGAGAGACCGAGGTTCCCCCATCGCCTGTAGAGGAGATCGAATTCACACTAGAGTGTTCCTCCACACCGTCTACGGTATCAACCATACTCTTCGGATGGTAAAGTCCTTAGTAAAGAGACGAGGCTCTGTTACCAATTGGAAGGATCGATATGGTTGACTAGAGGGGAGGGTGAATAGGCAACTAACATTTTTTAGCTTTTCTTTACCGAATTAAACTTTGCACCAAAGTAGGTTGTCTAGAAGTGCAACTAGGTGAGCAACCTATATGATGCAACAACAACAACAAGCACACAAGCAAGCAAGGGAAGTAACACTAATAAGCTTGCACAAGTAAAGGTACGAGATAACCAAGGGTGGAGCCGGTGAAGACGAGGATGTGTTACCGAAGTTCAATCCTTTTGAGGGGAAGTACGTCTCCGTTGGGGCGGTGTGGAGGCACAATGCTCCCCAAGAAGCCACTAGGGCCACCATATTCTCCTCACGCCCTCACACAATGCGTGATGCCATGATTCCACTATTGGTGTCCTTGGAGGTGGCGACCGGACCTTTACAAACATGGTTGGGGCAATCTCCACAACTTAATCGGAGGCTCCCAACAACACCACGAAGCTTCACCACAATGGACTATGGCTCCGTGGTGACCTCAACCGTCTAGGGTGCTCAAACACCCAAGAGTAACAAGATCCGCTAGGGATAGGTGGGGGAATCAAATTTCTCTTGGTGGAAGTGTACGGGGCCTTCTCAACCACTCCCGAGCAAATCAACAAGTTTGATTGGCTAGGGAGAGAGATCGGGTGAAAATGGAGCTTGGAGCATTAATGGAGCTTATGGGGGAAGAGGTAAGTCAAAGAGGAAGAAGGGGACCCCTTTTATACTAAAGGACCCAATCCAACCGTTACCCCCAAAACAGCCCCGCAAAGGGCGGTACTACCGCAGGGGGCAGCGGTACTACCATTGGACCCAGCGGTACTACTGCTCCCCCTTGCGGTACTACCACCCAGCCTGGGAGGGCTTCAAGATAGAGGGGGGACCGTGCCTAGCGTGGTACTGCCGCGGTGGTAGGGCGGTACTACCGCTCTTGAGCGGTACTACCACATCTACTACCGCTGCAAGTGCCGCTCAACCCGACACGAGATGCGCCCCCCTCGAGACGAGGCGGTAGTGGCCCCGTACCGCAGCGGTACTGCCGCTGAGGACCCTCAAGTGGTACTACCGC
>NW_024111799.1:0-16029 GCF_003073215.2 Triticum urartu | reverse complement strand
AGAGAGAGATAAGTGCCAATAGAGATACTATTTCACCAGTTGGGATTGTTAGAGATGTTGAAGTCTTGTGTGGGAAAGTTAAATATCCTGCTGATTTTCTTGTTCTTGGTTCCCCACAAGATGACTTTTGTCCCATTATATTTGGTAGACCCTTCTTGAATACTGTTAATGCTAAGATAGACTGCAATAAGGATATTGTTTCTGTTGGTTTAGGGGATATGTCTCATGAGTTTAATTTTGCTAAGTTTCGTAGACAACCCCGTGATGAGGAATTGCCTAGTAAAGATGAAATTATTGGTCTTGCTTCTATTGTCGTGCCTCCTACTGATCCTTTAGAACAATATTTGCTAGACCATGAAAATGATATGTTCATGAATGAAAGAAGGGAAATAGATGAAGTATTCTTTAAACAGGGACCTATTCTGCATCACAATTTGCCTGTTGAAATCTTAGGGGATCCTCCTCCACCCAAGGGTGATCCCGTGTTTGAGCTTAAACTGTTGCCTGGATAATCTTAAATATGCTTATCTTGATGAAAAGAAGATATATCATGTTATTATTAGTGCTAACCTTTCAGAGCATGAAGAAGAAATATTATTGAAAACTCTGAAGAAGCACCGTGCTGCTATTGGATATACTCTTGATGATCTTAAGGGCATTAGTCCCACTCTATGTCAACACAAAATAAATTTGGAGAAAGACGCCAAACCAGTTATTGATCACCAATGACGGCTGAATCCTAAGATGAAAGAAGTGGTAAGAAAGGAAATATTAAAGCTCCTTGAGGCAGGTATAATTTATCCCGTTGCTGATAGTCAGTGGGTAAGTCCTGTCCATTGTGTCCCTAAGAAGGGAGGTATTACTGTCGTTCCTAATGATAAAGATGAATTGATTCCACAAAGAATTATTACAGGTTATAGGATGGTAATTGATTTTTGCAAATTAAATAAGGCTACTAAAAAGATCATTACCCCTTTGCCTTTCATTAATCAAATGCTAGAAAGATTATCCAAACATACACATTTTTGCTTTCTAGATGGTTACTCTGGTCTCTCAAATACCTGTGTCAGCTGATGATCAAGCAAAGACCACTTTTACTTGCCCTTTTGGTACTTTTGCTTATAGACGTATGCCTTTTGGTTTATGTAATGCACCTGCTACCTTTCAAAGATGCATGATGGCTATATTCTCTGACTTTTGTGAAAAGATTTGTGAGGTTTTCATGGATGATTTCTCTGTTTATGGATCCTCTTTTGATGATTGCTTGAGCAACCTTGATCGAGTTTTGCAGAGATGTGAAGAAACTAATCTTGTCTTGAACTGGGAGAAGTGCCACTTTATGGTTAATGAAGGTATTGTCTTGGGGCATAAAATTTCTGAAAGAGGTATTGAAGTTGATAAAGCTAAAGTTGATGCTATTGAAAAGATGTCGTGTCCCAAGGACATCAAAGGTATAAGAAGTTTCCTTGGTCATGCCGGATTTTTATAGGAGGTTCATTAAGGACTTCTCAAAAATTTCTCGGCCTCTGACTAACCTATTACAAAAAGATATTCCTTTTGTCTTTGATGATGATTGTGTAGAAGCATTTGAAATACTTAAGAAAGCTTTGATTTCTGCACCTATTGTTCAGCCACCTGATTGGAATTTACCCTTTGAAATTATGTGTGATGCTAGTGATTATGCTTGTAGGTGTTGTTCTAGGACAAAGAGTTGATAAAAAATTAAATGTTATTCAATATGCTAGTAAAACTCTAGACAATGCCCAGAGAAATTATGCTACTACTGAAAAAGAATTCTTAGCAGTTGTATTTGCTTGTGATAAGTTCAGACCTTATATTGTTGATTCTAAAGTAACTATTCACACTGATCATGTTGCTATTAAATATCTTATGGAAAAGAAAGATGCTAAACCTAGACTTATTAGATGGGTTCTCCTGCTACAAGAATTTGATTTGCATATTATTGATAGAAAGGGAGCTGAGAACCCCGTTGCAGACAACTTGTCTAGGTTAGAGAAATGTTCTTGATGACCCACTACCTATTGATGATAGCTTTCCTGATGAACAATTAGCTGTCATAAATGCTTCTCGTACTGCTCCATGGTATGCTGATTATGCTAATTACATTGTTGCTAAATTTATACCACCTAGTTTCACATACCAGCAAAAGAAAAAGTTTTTCTATGATTTGAGACATTACTTTTGGGATGACCCACATCTTTATAAAGGAGTAGATGGTGTTATTAGACGTTGTGTACCTGAGCATGAACAGGATAGATCCTACGCAAGTGTCACTCTGAAGCTTATGGAGGACACCATGCTGGAGATAGAACTGCACATAAGGTATTGCAATCCGGTTTTTATTGGCCTACTCTCTTCAAGGATGCCCGTAAGTTTGTCTTATCTTGTGATGAATGTCAAAGAATTGGTAATATTAGTAGACGTCAAGAAATGCCTATGAATTATTCACTTGTTATTGAACCATTTGATGTTTGGGGCTTTGATTATATGGGACCTTTTCCTTCCTCTAATGGGTATACACATATTTTAGTTGCTTGTTGATTACGTTACTAAGTGGGTAGAAGCTATTCCAACTAGTAGTGCTGATCATAACACCTCTATTAAGATGCTTAAAGAAGTTATTTTCCGAGGTTTGGAGTCCCTAGATATTTAATGACTGATGGTGGTTCACATTTTATTCATGGTGCCTTTTAAAATGCTTGCTAAGTATGATGTTAATCATAGAATTGCATCTCCTTATCACCCACAGTCTAGTGGTCAAGTAGAATTGAGTAATAGAGAGCTCAAATTAATTTTGCAAAAGACTGTTAATAGATCTAGAAAGAATTGGTCCAAGAAACTTGATGATGCATTATGGGCCTATAGAACTGCATATAAAAATCCTATGGGTATGTCTCCTTATAAAATGGTTTATGGTAAAGCTTGTCACTTACCTCTCGAACTAGAACATAAGGCATATTGGGCTATAAAGAGCTCAACTATGATTTCAAACTTGCCGGTGAGAAGAGGTTATTTGACATTAGCTCACTTGATGAATGGAGAACCCAAGCCTATGAGAAATGCCAAATGTTTAAAGAAAAAGTTAAAAGATGGCATGACAAAAGGATACAAAAGCGTGAGTTTAATGTAGGTGATTATGTATTGCTATACAACTCTCGTTTAAGATTTTTTGCAGGAAACTTCTCTCTAAATGGGAAGGTCCTTACGTTATCGAGGAGGTCTATCATTCCGGTGCCATAAAAATCAACAACTTCGAAGGCACAAATCCGAAGGTGGTGAACGGTCAAAGAATCAAACATTATATCTCAGGTAATCCCATAAATGTTGAAACTAATATTATTGAAACTGTAACCCCGGAGGAATACATAAGGGACACTTTCCAGAACGTTTCAGACTCCGAAAAGGAATAGGTACGTGGTACGGTAAGTAAACCGACTCCAAAACAGTTCTAATGGCAATTTTTCTCCGTTTTGGAATATTTAAGAAAATAGGAAAATAAGAAGCGACCGAAAGGACACGAGGCTTCCACGAGGGTGGAGGGCGCGCCCTACCCCCTGGGCGCCCTGCCTCGTGGGCACCTCGTGTGCTCTCCGGACTCCGTTTTCTTGCACGATACTTCTTTTGGTCGGTAAAAATTCATTATATAATCTCCCTAAGGTTTTGACCACCGTATCACGCAATTATCCTCTGTTCTTGTTTCGAGCTGCTTTCTGTCAGGGTTGTCAAGGCCAGGCATCATGTCGTCCCCCTCCTCCAACAATGGTGACAACGATGCTTGGCTAATGAAGATAGAGCTGAAGAGGGAAGAACCCATGGAGATCACAAGGATGAAGGGATCAAGAAGACACGGAGGACCAAGTTCCGGCAGCAGAAGACATCCTTCAACTTGATCACAATCTTCTTACCCCAACTGAGATCGAAGCTTTCAAGATGATTGAGTTAGCTCGTATACAAAACAAGTATCTCACACGTGAAAATATTTTGTTGAAGGAGCATATCATCGCACTCAAGGGCATTATCCGCAAGTTGGAGGACCTCCTACGCTCGATGTGCGACTATCCATCATCACCCCATCTTCTTCACCAACAAAGGAGAACATAATCACATGGGTATGGGCACTCCCCTTGGCAACTGCCAAGCTTGGGGGAGTGCCCCGGTATCGTATCACCATCACTTTTATCTTTACTGTTTTTCTTAGTTTGATCCTTTTGGTTAATATCTTGATCTAGTAGAATAAAGTTTTAGTATGATCTAGTTGTGAGTTTTGCTTTATGATCCTTCTATGTAATCGAGTCCATGAGCTATATATAATAAAGATTAGTGTTGAGTCAAGGGCTTGATTATTTTGCTATGATCTTGAGGGAATAAAATAAAAGGAGAAGAAATAAAAAGAAATAAAGAGATCATATGGATCTTATGGAGAGTAATGAGCTCACATATAAAGAGTATGATGAATAAAAGTTGTTGAGAGTTGACAAACATAGTTTTGGTCATCGTTGCAATTAATAGGAAGTAATAAAGAAAGAGAGGTTCACATATAAATATACTATCTTGGACATCTTTTATGATTGTGAGCACTCATTAAAATATGACATGCTAAAGAGTTGACGTTGGACAAGGAAGACAACGTAATGGGTTATGTTTTCTTACATCTGAGATAAATTATATTGTCATGGATCATCCAACATGTTGAGCTTGCCTTTCCCTCTCATGCTAGCCAATTTCTTTGCACCAAGTAGAGATACTACTTGTGCTTCCAAATATCCCTAAACCCAGTTTTGCCATGAGAGTCCACTATACCTACCTATGGATTGAGTAAGATCCTTCAAGTAAGTTGTCATCGGTGCAAGCAATAAAAATTGCTCTCTAAATATGTATGACTTATTAGTGTGGAGAAAATAAGCTTTATACGATCTTGTGATATGGAAGAAATAAAAGCGACGGACTGCATAATAAAGGTCCATATCACAAGTGGCAATATAAAGTGACGTTCTTTTGCATTAAGATTTCGTGCATCCAACTATAAAAGCGCATGACAATCTGCTTCCCTCTGCGAAGGGCCTATCTTTTATTCTTGTCTTATACTTCATGCAAAGAGTCATGGTGATATTCACCTTTCCTTTTTACATTTTATCCTTTGGCAAGCACAATGTGTTGGAAAGATCCTGATATATATAGCTAATTGGATGTGAGTTTTCATGAACTATTATTGTTGACATTACCCTTGAGGTAAAACGTTGGGAGGCAAAACTATAAGCCCCTATCTTTCTCTGTGTCCGATTAAAACTTCATACCCATAAATATTGCGTGAGTGTTAGCAATTGTGAAAGACTAAAAGATGGTTGAGTATGTGGACTTGCTGAAAAGCTCTTATATTGACTCTTTCCTATGTTATGATAAATTGCAATTGCCTCAATGACTGAGATTAGAGTTTGTTGGTTCTCAATGAAGTTTATGATTCATACTTGAAATTGTGATTGAATTGTTACTTTAGCATAAGAGATCATATGACAATATATATATATATGTTGCTGCTCTAAGAATGATCATGATGCCCTCATGTCCGTATTTTATTTTTATCGACACCTCTATCTCTAAACATGTGGACATATTTTTCGATTTCGGCTTTCGCTTGAGGACAAGCGAGGTCTAAGCTTGGGGGAGTTGATACGTCCATTTTGCATCATGCTTTTATATCGATATTTATTGCATTATGGGCTGTTATTACACATTATGTCACAATACTTATGCCTATTCTCTCTTATTTTACAAGGTTTACATGAAGAGGGGGAATGCCGGCAGCTGGAATTTCTGGGCTGGAAAAGGAGAAAATATTAGAGACCTATTCTGCACATCTCCAAAAGTCCTGAAACTCCATGGGAGCATTTCAGAATATATAAAAAATATTGGGCGAAGAAGTACCAGAGGGGGGCCACCCACCGTCCACGAGGGTGGGGGCGCGCCCTACCCCCTGGGCGCGCCCCTGCCTCGTGGGCCCCCTGGTGGCCCTCCGATGCCCATCTTTGGCTATATGGAGTCTTTCGTCGAGAAAAAATCATAAGCAAGCTTTCGGGAGAAACTCCGCCGCCACGAGGCGGAACCTTGGCGGAACCAATCTAGGGCTCCGGCAGAGCTGTTCTGCCGGGGAAACTTCCCTCCGGGAGGGGGAAATCATCACCATCGTCATCACCAACGATCCTCTCATCGGGAGGGGGTCAATCTCCATCAACATCTTCACCAGCACCATCTCATCTCAAACCCTAGTTCATCTCTTGTATCCAATCTTTGTATCCAAACCTCAGATTGGTACCTGTGGGTTGCTAGTAGTGTTGATTACTCCTTGTAGTTGATGCTAGTTGGTTTACTTGGTGGAAGATCATATGTTCAGATCCATTATGCATATTAATACCCCTCTGATTATGAACATGAATATGCTTTGTGAGTAGTTACGTTTGTTCCTGAGGACATGGGAGAAGTCTTGCTATAAGTAGTCATGTGAATTTGGTATTCGTTCGATATTTTGATGAGATGTATGTTGTCTTCTCCTCTAGTGGTGTTATGTGAACGTCGACTACATGACACTTCACCATTATTTGGGCCTAGAGGAAGGCATTGGGAAGTAATAAGTAGATGATGGGTTGCTAGAGTGACAGAAGCTTAAACCCTAGTTTATGCGTTGCTTCGTAAGGGGCTGATTTGGATCCATATGTTTCATGCTATGGTTAGGTTTACCTTAATACTTCTTTTGTAGTTGCGGATGCTTGCAATAGGGGTTAATCATAAGTGGGATGCTTGTCCAAGTAAGGACAGCACCCAAGCACCGGTCCACCCACATATCAAATTATCAAAGTACCGAACGTGAATCATATGAACGTGATGAAAACTAGCTTGACGATAATTCCCATGTGTCCTCGGGAGCGCTTTCCTTCATATAAGAGTTTGTCCAGGCTTGTCTTTGCTACAAAAAGGATTGGGCCATCTTGCTGCACCTTATTTACTTTTATTACTTGCTACTCGTTACAAATTACCTTATCACAAAACTATCTGTTACCGATAATTTCAGTGCTTGCAGAGAATACCTTACTGAAAACTACTTATCATTTCCTTCTGCTCCTCGTTGGGTTCGACACTCTTACTTATCGAAAAGGCTATGATAGATCCCCTACACTTGTGGGTCATCAACGGTCAAATCGAAGGCGTCACAAGTTGGTATCAGAGCCGACTGCCTGTAGGAATCCCCGTTCCAAACTCCTTGGACGAAGTTGAGACTAGTTATTATAAAACTTTTACTAACATGGTTGTGTGGCTTACGAGCCCATGTCGCCATTCGGTGGTATTAGAATCTTTTATTCCTTGATCTTTACTCTAGGACTCTGATCTCTATTTTGTTCGGGTTAAATGATTTTCCTAACTCTAACTCTAGGTTCTCGTAATTACTTCCTCCCGGAGAGCCCCTCACTCCAGATGATTGCTTGGTGCACCGAAGGATTCCGAAGATACTCTTCGATGTTCTCTCGAGACTTTGTGCCAGTTGCTTTTGCAATTCCCTGCCACCGTAATATCCTTATCGATAAATACATACACGCGTCGTTCTTACTTTTATACCCAGTTGATCTTGTTATTACCAGATACCCCGAAATTCTCTCTATTGTTTCGAGAATACTTTTTGCCTACTACCTTGCGATTCTTTGCCACATTAATACCCCTACGAATAATTCCTTGCACTTATTGAGTATTCGTTCATTCCCAGTTGTTCATGTGTTTCACATAAGCCCTCGAAATACCATTCGATTTTCCGAAAATCCTAAGCAGCCTATTGCTCTTGAAATTCTTGCTTGCTTGCATTATGGTTAATCCCATAAGTCTCATAATCTTATTGGCATCCCTTGTCATTATCATCTTGAGTCTGTTGATTCAATATGTTGCGAATGCTCGCAATCCTCAGTCAGATCCTAGAATTCATCCTTCCGGCCCAGACGTCATTTTAAACATGAGGTGGATCTTGACCAATCAAATTGCCATCGATTGTACCCCTAAGTCTATTAAACTTATCCATTCTTAATCAGAGCGTTTGCTTCTGATCCCTTGATTTGGAAATCATAATTCATTTGCAATTAAACTTTGAATTAGTCAGTTGTATCTATAATCCAATGTCTTTGCATTGTTTTCTTCCTCTGATTATGTGCCGATGCTCACATCAGCACTGTTACGGACCGTCAGATCCTTTGTTGAATTATCATCCGACAGTGTCCTTTGCATACTAAACCTCGAGTAGTTCTTTCTCTGATATATAATGCCATTTGTAAATCCTATTCTCTGATTGGCCAACCATGCTCTGCTTTTGAGCTGGTGATATTTATGCTTGAAACTTGTGGTATATGTTTCTAAGAAGCCCCTATGGGTTGAACATATGCCTCCTCTAAACCGTGTGAACCCGAAAGTTTTCATGAGTCACACTCTTCTGGTATTTTGCCACATAAAATTTCAACACTACAACTTCATCGAATGCGAGAAGTGAATGAAAGTTTATGCATTGGAGAAGTGGGAGTCGACCTTGAACTTTGTGTTCATGCCCATGGACCCGATGTGGAACTTATCATAGAAGCTTCTTGCAAAATATATAATCATTTGGGAAATTCTTCCGGTGTCATTAAATTGGATCCTTTGCAGCTATGGTTCCAACCATATTTTTCTTCTTTGGTCCCATTTCTCGGGCAAGTTTAAGCATTTGTCCTCTGTGGATCAATACCCCGGTCCAACCTTTAATTTGATCTACCGTCGAGTATTACACTCTGGTATCTCGAGAATATCATGGAACTGCATAACTTCTTATGGGTTCTTCATCAACTGTTATTTCTCACTGATTCCAATTTTCCTGGTTTCTGGGTTATCGTAAACCGAGAACACCGAAAAGTGAATCGAGTACGCACTCTGATTCAATAACTCTAAGTAATTTTCGTTGCTTGTGAGTTTAATAAACCTTCAAGTCATCCCAAGCCTTATCGGCTATATCATTATCGTGCTAAATTTTAACTGTGCTACCTAGTCCTTCCTGGAGCATAATTTTTTTTACGATGAGCTAAGCTTACATTGATCTTCCTCATCATATCATTTTGCTTTGAACAACAAGCTTGGTTTGGAGTTTGTGTTGTACCCTTGGTTCCATTAACCTTTCGCTTCATCATTCCTTTGACTTGATGTCGTCGCCGATCGATTACATCTTCATGAAATCTTGCGACAAATGAGTCATGATCATCACCAACCTTCTGAGCTCTTCCAAGAAATCTATCGAATTCTTGATGAGCAATACCATCCTTTCCCCTCGATGATTTGTGTTACCATCAACAATATTCTTGCTTTCCCTCCAACCCAAACTCGTTCATGGTTTGTTTTGTACCTTGAGTTCCTTTATATATCCATCTTGTGATATGTTCTACCTTGGAGTATTACCATCTTTTAGGTCAACAATATCATGGGAATTTCATCACCTCTTGAGAGTTCTTGATACAAGTGATACCTATCGCCATCTCCCTTCATTCCTTAGTCCCCGTGTTATTTCTTACCGATAAATGGAATGTGATGTGAAAAATTCAAAACTTCTAGCAACCCTATTGCTTGTAAGATAATGAACGATAGTTACATTCTTTGTGTATTGGATATCAAATCACCCTTCTATCATTGGTCTTGCTACCTAAGCCCATAATTCGGGTGCACCTTTTAACTAAGGTTTAATTGTGTATGTTTTCCTCGAGCATACATCATTATATCATTTGATCTGAAAAATGTTATCTCCTTGTTCACATAATCGTGGAATTCATCTTGTTGGTAATCTTGAGGAATCGTCCTGAGTCCATCAGCTACCTCCTCATCCTCCCCTTTGTTCAATGATGAACTCTTGCTTCCATAGTTCATTGCCCGTGAATCTTACAATGTCATCTCGACAATTTGTGTTGCACCTTTTCTTCTCAGGCATCCCGAGTCTGAGGTATCCTATGACCGATCATATCTGAATCTCGGTCAGATATGGCGGTTGGAGCATCTTCCAAGAGTCAACACATTGGTCTTTATATAGCCCGATAAGGTGATGTCATGCCTAGCACGCCTGGCCGGAGGACTTATTGTGATAGTTTCCTTTTTATCAAGGTTAGCCATTCTTCCATGAGGAAATTGTAAGGCTTATTCTATAAGTTGTTCCTGATGGATCCTTGTGTATCCAAAGTTCGACCTTTGTTTGAAGGTCATATCAATGTACCTCGAAGCATGTCTGTGGTACTTCGATCTTCAAAATGCTAGATTTTTCTTTATCAATTATCCAAACATCTTTGTATGGGTAATTGCTACCTCTTGAGCACTGCGTTGGTTTTCCCTTGAAGAGGAAAGGGTGATGCAGCAAAGTAGCGTAAGTATTTCCCTCAGTTTTTGAGAACCAAGGTATCAATCCAGTAGGAGACTACACGCAAGTCGCCTCGCACACAAACAAATAAGAACCTTGCAACCAACGCGATAAAGGGGTTGTCAATCCCTTCACGGCCACTTGCAAAAGTGAGATCTGATAGAGATAATAAGATAAATATTTTTGGTATTTTTATGATATAGATTGAAAGTAAAGATTGCAAAGTAAAATAGATTGGAAACTTATATGATGGAAAATAGACCCGGGGGCCATAGGTTTCACTAGTGGCTTCTCTCAAAATAGCATAAGTATTACGGTGGGTAAACAAATTACTGTCGAGCAATTGATAGAAAAGTGCATAATTATGAGAATATCTAGGCATGATCATGTATATAGGCATCACGTCCACGACAAGTAGACCGAAACGATTCTGCATCTACTACTATTACTCCACACATCGACCGCTATCCAGCATGCATCTAGAGTATTAAGTTCATAAGAACAGAGTAACGCATTAGGCAAGATGACATGATGTAGAGGGATAAACTCAAGCAATATGATATAAACCCCATCTTTTTATCATCGATGGCAACAATACAATACGTGCCTTGCTGCCCCTGCTGTCACTGGGAAAGGACACCGCAAGATTGAACCCAAAGCTAAGCACTTCTCCCATTGCAAGAAAGATCAATCTAGTAGGCCAAACCAAACTGATAATTCGAAGAGACTTGCAAAGATACAAATCAATACATAAAGAATTCAAAGAAGAACCAAATATTGTTCATAGATAATCTTGATCATAAACCCACAATTCATCGGATCTCGACAAACACACCGCAAAAAGAATTACATCGAATAGATCTCCAAGAAGATCAAGGAGAACTTTGTATTGAGATCCAAAGAGAGAGAAGAAGCCATCTAGCTAATAACTATGGACCCGAAGGTCTGTGGTAAACTACTCACACATCATCGGAGAGGCTATGGTGTTGATGTAGAAGCCCTCCGTGATCGATTCCCCCTCCGGCGGAGCTCCGGAAAAGGCCCCAAGATGGGATCTCTTGGGTACAGAAGGTTGCGGCGGTGGAAATAGGGTTTCGTGGTGCTCTCGGATGTTTTCGGGGTATATGAGTATATATAGGCGGAAGAAGTCGGTCAGGGAGCCACGAGGGGCCCACGAGGGTGGGGGCGCGCCCTCCTGCCTCGTGGCCTCCTCGTGGTTCCTTGACGTCCACTCCAAGTCTCCTGGATTCGTTTGTTCCAAAAATAACTCTCCCGAAGTTTTATTCCGTTTGATATTCCTTTTCTGCGAAACACTGAAATAGGCAAAAAAACAGCAATTTGCACTGGGCCTTTGGTTAGTAGGTTAGTCCCAAAAATAATATAAAAGTGTATAATAAAGCCCATTAAACATCCAAAACAGATAATATAATAGCATGGAACAATCAAAAATTATAGATACGTTGGAGACGTATCAAGCATCCCCAAGCTTAATTCCTGCTCGTCCTCGAGTAGGTAAATGATAAAAACAGAATTTTTGATGTGGAATGCTACCTAGCATAATTTTCTATGTAATTTTCTTTATTGTGGCATGAATGTTCAGATCCAAGATTCACAAAAGTTTAATATTGACATAAAAATAATAATACTTCAAGCATACTAACTAAGCAATTATGTCTTCTCAAAATAACATGGCCAAAGAAAGTTCATCCCTACAAAATCATATAGTTTGGTCATGCTCCATTTTCGTCACACAAGAATGCTCTCATCATGCACAACCCCGATGACAAGCCAAGCAATTGTTTCATACTTTAGTAATCTCAAACTTTTTTCAACTTTCACGCAATACATGAGCGTGAGCCATGGATATAGCACTATGGGTGGAATAGAATAATGATGGGGGTTATGTGGAGAAGACAAAAAAGGAGAAAGTCTCACATTGACGCGGCTAATCAAGGGCTATGGAGATGCCCATCAATTGATGTCAATGCAAGGAGTAGGGATTGCCATGCAACGGATGCACTAGAGCTATAAATGTATGAAAGCTCAACAAAAGAAACTAAGTGGGTGTGCATCCAACTTGCTTGCTCACGAAGACCTAGGGCATTTGAGGAAGCCCATTGTTGGAATATACAAGCCAAGTTCTATAATGAAAAATTCCCACTAGTATATGAAAGTGACAAAACAAGAGACTCTCTATCATAAAGATCATGGTGCTACTTTGAAGCACAAGTGTGGAAAAAAGGATAGTAGCATTGTCCCTTTTTATTTCTTTTATCTTTTTTGGGCCTTTTCTTTTTTTGGCCTTTCTCCCTTTTTTTATTTGGGACAATGCTCTATTAATGATGATCATCACACTTCTATTTATTTACAACTCAATGATTACAACTCGATACTAGAACAAAATATGACTCTATATGAATGCCTCCGACGGTGTACCGGGATGGGCAATGAATCAAGAGTGACATGTATGATAAATTATGCATGGTGGCTTTGCCACAAATACGATGTCAACTACATGATCATGCAAGGCAATATGACAATGATGAAGCGTGTCATAATAAATGAAATGGTGGAAAGTTGCATGGCAATATATCTCGGAATGGCTATGGAAATGCCATAATAGGTAGGTATGGTGGCTGTTTTGAGGAAGATATAAGGAGGTTTATGTGTGATAGAGCGTATATCATATCACGGGGTTTGGATGCACCGGCGAAGTTTGCACCAACTCTCAAGGTGAGAAAGGGCAATGCACGGTACCGAAGAGGCTAGCAATGATGGAAAGGTGAGAGTGCATAATCCATGGACTCAACATTAGTCATAAAGAACTCACATAATTATTGCAAAAATCTACAAGTCATCAAAACCAAGCATTACGCGCATGCTCCTAGGGGGATAGATTGGTAGGAAAATACCATCGCTCGTCCCCGACCGCCACTCATAAGGATGACAATCAAATAACACCTCATGTTTCAAATTTGTTACACAACGGTCACCATACGTGCATGCTACGGGACTTGCAAACTTCAACACAAGTATTTCTCAAATTCACAACTACTCAACTAGCACTCTTAATTCCATCTCATATCTCAAAACAATCATCAAGTATCAAACTTCCAATCTTGGATGCCTATCATATTAGGACTATTTTATAGCCAAAGCAAATACATGCTGTTCTAAAGGACTCTCAAAATAATATAAGTGAAGCATGAGAGATCAATAATTTCTATAAAATAAAACCACCACCGTGCTCTAAAAAGATATAAGTGAAGCACTAGAGCAAAATTATCTAGCTCAAAAGATATAAGTGAAGCACATAGAGTATTCTAATAAATTCGATTCATGTGTGTCTCTCCCAAAAAGGTGTGTACAGCAAGGATGATTGTGGTAAACTAAAAAGCAAAGACTCAAATCATACAAGACGCTCCAAGCAAAACACATATCATGTGGTGAATAAAAATATAGCCTCAAGTAAAGTTACCGATAGACGAAGACGAAAGAGGGGATGCCTTCCGGGGCATCCCCAAGCTTAGGCTTTTGGTTGTCCTTGAATTTTACCTTGGGGTGCCTTGGGCATCCCCAAGCTTAGGCTCTTGCCACTCCTTATTCCATAATCCATCAAATCTTTACCCAAAACTTGAAAACTTCACAACACAAAACTCAACAGAAAATCTCATGAGCTCCGTTAGTATAAGAAAACAAACCACCACTTAAGGTACTGTAATGAACTCATTCTTTATTTATATTGGTGTTAAACCTACTGTATTCCAACTTCTCTATGGTTCATACCCCCGATACTAGCCATAGATTCATCAAAATAAGCAAACAACACACGAAAAACAGAATCTGTCAAAAACAGAACAGTCTGTAGTAATCTGTAGGTTTCGAATACTTCTGTAACCCCAAAAATTCTGAAATAAATTGGTGGACGTGAGGAATTTGTCTATTAATCATCTGCAAAAATAATCAACCTAATCTCACTCTCCAGTAAATGGCAGCAAATCTCGTGAGCGCTAAAGTTTCTGTTTTTTACAGCAAGATCGCAAAAACTTCCCCCAAGTCTTCCCAAAGGTTCTACTTGGCACAAACACTAATTAAAAGCATAAAACCACATCTAAACAAGAGCTAGATGAATTATTTATTACTAAACAGAACCAAAAAGCAAGAAACAAAAATAAAATTGGGTTGCCTCCCAACAAGCGCTATCGTTTAACGCCCCTAGCTAGGCATAAAAACAAGAATAGATCTAGGTATTGTCATCTTTGGTATGCAATCCATAAGTGGCTCTCATAATAGATTCATAAGGTAATTTAATTTTCTTTCTAGGAAAGTGTTCCATGCCTTCCTTAACGGAAATTGGAATCTAATATTTCCTTCTTTCATATCAATAATTGCACCAATCGTTCTAAGGAAAGGTCTACCAAGAATAATAGGACATGTAGGATTGCAATCTATATCAAGAACAATGAAATCTACGGGCACATAATTCCTATTTGCAACAATAAGAACATCATTAATCCTTCCCATAGGTTTCTTAATGGTGGAATCCGCAAGATGCAAATTTAAAGAACAATCATCAAATTCACGGAAACCTAACACATCACACAAAGTTTTTGGAATCGTGGAAACACTAGCACCCAAATCACATAAAGCATAGCATTCATGATCTTTAATCTTAATTTTAATAGTAGGTTCCCACTCATCATAAAGTTTTCTAGGGATAGAAACTTCTAATTCAAGCTTTTCTTCATAAGATTGCATTAAAGCATCAACGATATGTTTGGTAAAAGCTTTATTTTGACTATAAGCATGAGGAGAATTTAACACGGATTGCATAACAAGGAAATACAATCTATTAAAGAAAATTATCATAATTAAATTCCTTGAAATCCAAAATAGTGGGTTCATTGCTATGTAAAGTTTTGACCTCTTCAATCCCACTTTTACCAATTTTTGCATCAAGATCTAAAAACTCCGAATCATTGGGACGCCTTTTAACTAAAGTTGACTCATCTCCAGTCCCATAATTATCAAGATTCATATTGCAAAACAAAGATTTAATAGGAGTGTCGGTGTCAAACCCGGCGGATCTCGGGTAGGGGGTCCTGAACTGTGCGTCTAAGGGATGGTAACAGGAGGCAGGGGACACGATGTTTACCCAGGTTCGGGCCCTCTTGATGGAGGTAATACCCTACGTCCTGCTTGATTGATCTTGATGATATGAGTATTACAAGAGTTGATCTACCACGAGATCGTAGAGGCTAAACCCTAGAAGCTAGCCTATGGTATGATTGTTGTTGTCCTACGGACTAAACCCTCCGGTTTATATAGACACCGGAGGGGGCTAGGGTTACACAGAGTCGGTTACAAGGGAGGAGATCTACATATCCGTATTGCCAAGCTTGCCTTCCACGCCAAGGAGAGTCCCATCCGGACACGGGACGAAGTCTTCAATCTTGTATCTTCATAGTCCAACAGTCCGGCCAAAGGATATAGTCCGGCTGTCCGGAGACCCCCTAATCCAGGACTCCCTCAGTAGCCCCTGAACCAGGCTTCAATGACGATGAGTCCGGCGCGCAGTTTTGTCTTCGGCATTGCAAGGCGGGTTCCTCCTCCGA
>NW_024111798.1:0-18482 GCF_003073215.2 Triticum urartu | reverse complement strand
AGGGAAATTTGCTTACTGTCCTACTCACTTGGAGGCCCAACAACGTCTACAAGAAGAAGTGTAGTAGACATCAAGCTCTTTTCTGGCGCCGTTGCCGGGGAGGTGAGCGCTTGAAGGTATATCTTTAGATCTTGCAATCGAGTCTTTTAGTTTCTTGTTTTATCACTAGTTTAGTTTATAAAAGAAAATTACAAAAAAATGAAGAGTCTCTCATACGCTTCATCTTTTTAATATCTTTCGTGAGTATGATGGAAAGGAAAATTGTGCCAAAGTGTTAGAAGAAGAATGCATTAAAATGTTTGGCACTAAATTTGAATGATGAGCATGATTGCAATGTTGTTAGTATGAACTCCTTGAATATCCATAGTACTAATGATGATTGCACTAGTTATGATGAAAATGTCTCCTATAAACATGTCAATTTTTGTGGAGTGCATTGGGTTTGCAAGTACACACCAAATAGGGAAGATAGATATTGCAAGAGGCATAAGTACTTAGAAACTAAATTGTTGCAAGAAAGGCTAGATGATTGTGCTGAAAATTTAAATTTTCTTGGCCGTACTTGTGGACTTTGCAATGAACAGGGTCATTTAGCTATCCGATGCAAATTGTTTCATGATCTAATCGTGTCCAAAAATTGTGATGACTTGATTTCCCTTGCACATTATAATGAACTGTTTGCTTATGGGCTACGAAGAAATGAAACGTATAACTAAGCATCTTCCAGAATTTGCCCGTTATAAACTTCTTGGTTTTGATCTAGAGGAAATTTATATGTATTGTGCGGTGAATTGCATTGAAAATCCTTATATTGCCAACTACATAAAGAAAAGAAAACAAATAGAAGATGAAGAGAATACTAATGAAAGGGAAGAGACTTCCCAATATCCTCCTATTATTTCTTATGATGAATCAGGTAACGAGGAGGAGCCTCCTATTCAACCAATCTCATTAATAAGGAGCTCCAAAAAGAGGATTGAACCCACACATGATGTGGTGAAGAAGAAGAAAAGAAAAAGGAAGAGAGGTAAAAAGATATCTCTCCCAAATAATGCTGCTCCTATTACTGTTGTGCCTCATGAAAATATAATTGTGGAAGATGATGCACTTGATGATGATCTCGTTATGCTATTGCTTGTTGTGATGATTATGATTGGGAAGATAATGATACTTCTTATGATCTTGAAAATCTTTTTGGCACTTGCTTGGAAGAATATGATAATTGCTATACTATTGGTGCTATCCATACTATTAATGATGAGAGTGATTATGCTTATGATATGAAAAGGCCCAAGCTTGGGGAGCTATGTTTGAGAATGATATTTGAGAATATATTTGCTGCAATTAATGTTTGTCCCAAGCTTGGGGATCATGTTTAATGAAGATGATATTTTTAGTCTCCCAAGTTTTGATATGCAAATTAATGATGATAGCATGCCTCCTACTATGATGATTATATTGATGAAAGTGGTTTGGAGAGGTCAGACTTTATTTAGATGATCCACTATCTTGGAAGAGGTTTCAATCGATTATGATGAGAACAAAGTTGCTACTATGATGATTATTGTGATGACTTATGCTATAAAAAGTAGTGATGATTATATTAAAAACTTGTCATGATTATGAGTACCCTTTTTCTTGAACATTACTCTTTTAATGTGGAAACAATTTATAGTATTCAAGTCTCTTATGATACTCCCACTATTCCGAATGAGAAGAATTTTGCTTATGTGGAGAGTAATAAAATTTCTATGCTAGTAGATCATGAAAAGAATGCTTTAGGTGCTGGTTATATTGTTGAATTCATTCATGATGCTACTGAAAATTATTATGAGGGAGGAACATATGCTTGTAGGAATTGCAATAATATCAAGTTTCCTCTCTATGTGCTTAAAGTTTTGAAGTTATGCTTGTTTTACCTTCCTATGCAAGTTGATTATTGTTCCCATAAGTTGTTTGCTCACAAAATCCCTATGCATAGGATGGGTTAGACTTAAATGTGCTAGTCATATTCTTCATGATGCTCTCTTTATGTTTCAATTCTTATCTTTTATGTGAGCATCATTGAAATCATCATGCCTAGCTAGGGGCGTTAAACGATAGCGCTTGTTGGGAGGCAACCCAATTTTATTTTTGTTCCTTTTTGCTCCTGTTTAGTAATAAATAATTCATATAGCCTCTGTTTAGATGTGGTTTTATGTTTAATTAGTGTTTGTGCCAAGTAGAACCGTTGGGAAGACTTGGGGAAAGTCTTTGATCATTGCTGTAAAAAACAGAAACTTTAGCGCTCACAGAGAATTGCTGCCATTTTTATGAGAGTGCTATTTAGTTAATCATTTTGCAGATGATTAATAGATAAATTCCTCACGTCCAGCAATTTATTTTAGAATTGGGTTCCAGAAGTTGCGTTAGCTACAGATTACTACAGACTGTTCTGTTTTGACAGATTCTGTTTTTCGTGTGTTGTTTGCTTATTTTGATGAATCTATGGCTAGTAAAATAGTTTATAAACCATAGAGAAGTTGGAATACAGTAGGTTTAACACCAATATATAAAGAATGATTCATTACAGTACCTTGAAGTGGTTTGTTTTCTTTCGCTAACGGAGCTACGAGATTCTATTTTGAGTTTTGTGTTGTGAAGTTTTCAAGTTTTGGGTAAAGATTGATGGATTATGGAATAAGGAGTGGCAAGAGCCTAAGCTTGGGGATGCCCAAGGCACCCCAAGGTAATATTCAAGGACAACAAAGAGCCTAAGCTTGGGGATGCCCCGGAAGGCATCCCCTCTTTCGTCTTCGTTCATCGGTAACTTTACTTGGAGCTATATTTTTATTCACCACATGATATGTGTTTTGCTTGGAGCGTAATTTTATTTTTGTTTTGCTTGCTGTTTGAATAAAATACCAAGATCTGAAATTCTAAATGTTAGAGAGTCTTCACATAGTTGCATAATTATTTCGACTACTCATTGATCTTCACTTATATCTTTCAGGAGTAGTTTGTCTGCTCTAGTGCTTCACTTATATCTTTCTAGAGCACGGTGGTGGTTTTATTTTATAGAAATAGATGAAATCTCATGCTTCACTTATATTATTTTGAGAGTCCTAAATAGCATGGTATTTGCTTTGGTTATGAAATTAGTCCTAATATGATGGGCATCCAAGAGGGATATAATAAAAACTTTCATATAAAGTGCATTGAATACTATGAGAAGTTTGATGCTTGATAGATTGTTTTGAGATATGAGATGGTGATATTAGAGTCATGCTAGTTGAGTAGTGTGAATTTGAGAAATACTTGTGTTGAAGTTTGTGATTCCCATAGCATGCACGTATGGTGAACCGTTATGTGACGAAGTCGAGAGCATGATTTATTTATTGATTGTCTTCCTTATGAGTGGCGGTCGGGGACGAGCGATGGTCTTTTCCTACCAATCTATCCCCCTAGGAGCATGCGTAGTACTTTGTTTCGATAACTAATAGATTTTTGCAATAAGTATGTGAGTTCTTTATGACTAATGTTGAGTCCATGGATTATACGCACTCTCACCCTTCCACCATTGCTAGCCTCTCTAGTACCGCGCAACTTTCGCCGGTACCATAAACCCACCATATACCTTCCTCAAAACAGCCACCATACCTACCTATTATGGCATTTCCATAGCCATTCCGAGATATATTGCCATGCAACTTTCCATCGTTCCGTTTATTATGACACGCTTCATCATTGTCATATTGCTTGCATGCATGTAGTTGACATGTATTTGTGGCAAACCACCGTTCATAATTCTTTCATACATGTCACTCATGAGATCATTGCACATCCCGGTACACCGCCGGAGGCATCATATAGAGTCATATCTTGTTCTAAGATCGAGTTGTAATTCTTGAGTTGTAAGTAAATAAAAGTGTGATGATCATCATTATTAGAGCATTGTCCCAGTGAGGAAAGGATGATGGAGACTATGATTCCCCCACAAGTCGGGATGAGACCGGACGAAAATAAATAAATAAATAAAAGAGGCCAAAGAAGCCAAAAAAAGAAAAGAGGCCATAAAAAAAGAGGAGCCCAAATAAAAAAATGAGAGAAAAAGAGAGAAGGGGCAATGCTACTATCCTTTTACCACACTTGTGCTTCAAAGTAGCACCATGATCTTCATGATAGAGAGTCTCCTATGTTGTCACTTTCATATACTAGTGGGAATCTTTCATTATAGAACTTGGCTTGTATATTCCAATGATGGGCTTCCTCAAAATGCCCTAGGTCTTCGTGAGCAAGCGAGTTGGATGCACACCCACTAGTTTCTTTTGTTGAGCTTTCATACACTTATAGCTCTAGTGCCGTTGCATGGCAATCCCTACTCACTCACATTGATATCTATGATGGGCATCTCCATAGCCCGTTGATACGCCTAGTTGATGTGAGACTATCTTCTCCTTTTTGTCTTCTCCACAACCACCATTCTATTCCACCTATAGTGCTATATCCATGGCTCACGCTCATGTATTGCGTGAAGATTGAAAAAGTTTGAGAACATCAAAAGTATGAAACAATTGCTTGGCTTGTCATCGGGGTTGTGCATGATTTAAATACTTTGTGGTGAAGATAGAGCATAGCCAGACTATATAATTTTGTAGGGATAGCTTTCTTTGGCCATGTTATTTTGAGAAGACATAATTGAAGTATGCTTGAAGTATTATTATTTTTATGTCAATATGAACTTTTGTCTTGAATCTTATGATCTGAATATTCATACCACAATTAAGAAGAATTACATTAGAAATTATGCCAAGTAGCATTCCACATCAAAAATTCTGTTTTTATCATTTACCTACTCGAGGACGAGCAGGAATTAAGCTTGGGGATGCTGATACGTCTCCAACGTATCTATAATTTTTGATTGTTCCATGCTATTATATTATCAACCTTGGATGTTTTATATGCATTTATATGCTATTTTATATGATTTTTGGGACTAACCTATTAACCCAGAGCCCAGTGCCAGTTTCTGTTTTTTCCTTGTTTTAGAGTATCGCAGAAAAGGAAAATCAAACGGAGTCCAATTGACCTGAAACTTCACGGAACTTATTTTTGGAAGGAAAGCAACAGAAGACTTGGAGTCCACGTAAGGGAAGCGAGGAGGCCACGAGGCAGGGGCGCGCCCACCCCCTGGGCGCGCCCTCCACCCTCGTGGGCCCCTCGTGGCCCCCTGACGTACTTCTTCCGCCTATATATCTCCATATACCCTAAAAACCGGGACACAATAGATCAGGAGTTCCGCCGCCAGAAGCCTCCGTAGCCACCAAAAGCCAATCTAGACCCGTTCCGGCACCCTGCCGGAGGGGGAATCCTTCTCCGGTGGCCATCTTCATCATCCCGGTGCTCTCCATGACGAGGAGGGAGTAGTTCTCCCTCGGGGCTGAGGGTATGTACCAGTAGCTATGTGTTTGATCTCTCTCTCTCTCATGTTCTTGAGGTGATACGATCTTGATGTATCGCGAGCTTTGCTATTATAGTTGGATCTTATGATGTTTTCTCCCCCCTCTACTCTCTTGTAATGGATTGAAGTTTTCCCTTTGAAGTTATCTTATCGGATTGAGTCTTTAAAGATTTGAGAACACTTGATGTATGTCTTGCCGTGCGTATCTGTGGTGACAATGGGATACCACGTGATTCACTTGATGTATGTTTTGGTGATCAACTTGCGGGTTACCGCCCATGAACCTATGCATAGGGGTTGGCACCGTCGCATCGCGTCCCGGTAGTGAACTTTGTGGACCTACCGTGCGCGGCACCGCTGCGCGACGCACGCGGCGTGGGACGGGGAGCCCGCCGCCGCGCCCGGGCCTGTTGGCTGATCTGCCCGAGCGCGAACGCCGGCTGGGCCCGCGCTGCCCACGGCATGCCCCCGGGGCTCGGCCCGGCCCCGGGCGGCGAACGAATCGAGTCGGCCCCGCCGCCGGGGTCAGAGCTGTCGAGTTCAACACGCGGGGGACCCCGGCGGCGCCGCCAGATTGACGGCCCGGTGTACCGGTGGCGAGAGGGTTAGCCTCGCCGCGGGTGCGGTCTGCCGTGACAGACCGGGTGCCTAGCCCACCCCCAGCGCCCGCCCCCCCCTGCCGCCCCCGCCCCCCCAGAGCTTCGGTCGCGCGCGACCAAAGCCCTCCCTCCAGCGGATCGGGTGCGCCTCACGGGCGCCCGGCCCGCGCCGCCCCGGCACCCAGGCGTCACACGGCCCCTGCCATCCCGCGCGGTCGAGGCCCCCGGCCGGAAGCTGCGGCTGGTGGCGGAGGGCCCCGATCGTGGCTGCGGGGTCCGCCCAGCGCCGTGGCGGCCCAGCTCGGCTATCATGGCGAGGCTATGGACTGCCCCACCCGCTGGCCCACGCGCCAGGGGGTCCCGCCGGGCGCCACCTCCTCCGTGATACCCGTAGATCCGTCTGCGGGCGCCGACCGGCCACCCGCGGCTCGACCACGCGCGGCTGCCGATTAGTGTTTCCCCCTCCCCGCCCCCCCCCCCACCCCGCCATGAACCTATGCATAGGGGTTGGCACACGTTTTCGTCGTGATTCTCCGGTAGAAACTTTGGGGCACTCTTTGAGTCCTATGTGTTGGTTGAATAGATGAATCTGAGATTGTGTGATGCATATCGTATAATCATACCCACGGATACTTGAGGTGACATTGGAGTATCTAGGTGACATTAGGGTTTTGGTTGATTTGTGTCTTAAGGTGTTATTCTAGTACGAACTCTAGGGCTGTTTGTGACACTTATAGGAATAGCCCAACGGATTGATTGGAAAGAATAACTTTGAGGTGGTTTCGTACCCTACCATAATCTCTTCGTTCGTTCTCCGCTATTAGTGACTTTGGAGTGACTCTTTGTTGCATGTTGAGGGATAGTTATGTGATCCAATTATGTTATTATTGTTGAGAGGACTTGCACTAGTGAAAGTATGAACCCTAGGCCTTGTTTCCTAGCATTGCAATACCGTTTACGCTCACTTTTATCATTAGTTACCTTGCTGTTTTTATATTTTCAGATTACAAAAACCTTTATCTACCATCCATATACCACTTGTATCACCATCTCTTCACCGAACTAGTGCACCTATACAATTTACCATTGTATTGGGTGTGTTGGGGACACAAGAGACTCTTTGTTATTTGGTTGCAGGGTTGCTTGAGAGAGACCATCTTCATCCTACGCCTCCTACGGATTGATAAACCTTAGGTCATCCACTTGAGGGAAATTTGCTACTGTCCTACAAACCTCTGCACTTGGAGGCCCAACAACGTCTACAAGAAGAAGGTTGTGTAGTAGACATCACTGCCCTCATGACCTCAATACGTTACATCCGGTCGCAACTCTTTACTCGTTTCCGTAATGCATCATCCCGCAACTAACTCATTAGTCACATTGCTTGCAAGGCTTATAGTGATGTGCATTACCGAGAGGGCCCAGAGATACCTCTCCGACAATCGAGTGACAAATCCTAATCTCGATCTATGCCAACTCAACAAACACCATCGGAGACACCTGTAGAGCATCTTTATAATCACCCAGTTACGTTGTGACATTTGATAGCACACTAAGTGTTCCTCCGGTATTCGGGAGTTGCATAATCTCATAGTCATAGGAACATGTATAAGTCATGAAGAAAGCAATAGCAATAAACTAAACGATCATAGTGCTAAGCTAACGGATGGGTCTTGTCCATCACATCATTCTCTAATGATGTGATCCCGTTCATCAAATGACAACACATGTCTATGGCTAGGAAACTTAACCATCTTTGATTAACGAGCTAGTCAAGTAGAGGCATACTAGGGACACTTTGTTTGTCTATGTATTCACACATGTACTAAGTTTCCTGTTAATACAATTCTAGCATGAATAATAAACATTTATCATGATATAAGGAAATAAATAACAACTTTATTATTGCCTCTAGGGCATATTTCCTTCAGTCTCCCACTTGCACTAGAGTCAATAATCTAGTTCACACATGTGATTTAACACCAATAGTTCACATCTTTATGTGATTAGTTCACATCTCCATGTGACTAACACCCAAAGGGTTTACTAGAGTCAATAATCTAGTTCACATGCTATGTGATTAACACCCAAAGAGTGATCATGTTTTGCTTGTGAGAGAATAGTCTACGGGTCGCAACATTCAGATCGTAGTATTTCGCAAATTTCTATGTCTAACAATACCTCTGCACGAAGCTAACGCTAACAGACTTCCTCTCACTTCCAATAGTACGAGATGGAGACTAGAGTCACTAGATGCGGCTGTCAAAACTGCATGACTAAACTCTTACGACGAACTGTTATCACCTCCATAACGCATAGTAAATAGTCCTAGTCCCTAAGGAAATGGAAACTCTGTCCAGGGAGCTATCTCCTGAACAATATCGTACCCTGCCAAACTCATTGCAAGGTATACCAAAGGTGGTAACAACATAGCGAAAACTTTATATAACATGCGAGGCATAGGAATGACTTCATTCTCTTTCTATTGCTATCGTGGTCGTTTGAGTCTTTACTCAACTTCACACCTTGCAACACAGGCAAGAACCTTCTTTGACTGTTCCATTTTGAACTACTTCAAAATCTTGTCAAGGTATGTACTCATTGAAAAATATATCAAGCGTGTTGATCTATCTCTATAGATCTTGATGCTCAATATGTAAGTAGCTTCACGAGGTATTTCTTTGAAAAACTCCTTTTATGCCAGAAAATTCTACAATTTGATCAACAATATGTCATCTACATATAATATCAGAAATGCTAGGAGCTCCCACTCACTTTCTTGTAAATACAGGCTTCTCCAAAAGTCTGTATAAAACCATATGCTTTGATCACACTATCAAAGCGTATATTCCAACTCCGAGAGGCTTGCACCAGTCCATAAATGGATCGCTGAGCTTGCACACTTTGTTAGCACCTTTAGGATCGACAAAACCTTCTGGTTGCATCATATACAACTCTTCTTTAAGAAATCCATTAAGGAATGTTTGACATCCATTTGCCAGATTTCATAAAATGTGCAATTGCTAACATGATTCGGACAGACTTAAGCAGCGATACGAGTGAGAAAATCTCATCGTAGTCAACACCTTGAACTTGTCGAAAACCTTTTGCGACAATTCGAGCTTTGTAGATAGTAACAGTACTATCAGCGTCCGTCTTCCTCTTGAAGATCCATTTATTCTATGGCTTGCCGATCATCGGGCAAGTCAACCAAAGTCTATACTTTGTTCTCATACATGGATCCCATCTCAGATTTCATGGCCTCAAGCCATTTTGCGGAATCTGGGCTCATCATCGCTTCCTCATAGTTCGTAGGTTCGTCATGGTCAAGTAACATGACTCCAGAATAGGATTACCGTACCACTCTGGTGCGGATCTTACTCTGGTTGACCTACGAGGTTCGGTAAGTAACTTGATCTGAAGTTTCATGATCATCATCATTAGCTTCCCTCACTAATTGGTGTAGGCATCACTGGAACTGATCTGTGATGAGCTACTTTCCAATTCGAGAGAAGGTAAAATTACCTCATCAAGTTCTACTTTCCTCCCACTCACTTCTTTCGAGAGAAACTCCTTCTCTAGAAAGGATCCATTTTAGCAACAAATATCTTGCCTTCGGATCTGTGATAGAAGGTGTACCCACAGTTTCCTTTGGGTATCCTATGAAGACGCATTTCTCCGATTTGGGTTCGAGCTTATCAGGTTGAAGTTTCACATAAAGCATGCAGCCCCAAACTTTAAGAAACGACAAGCTTAGGTTTCTTGCCAAACCACAGTTCATATGGTGTCGTCTCAACGGATTTAGATGGTGCCCTATTTAACGTGAATGCAGCTGTCTCTAATGCATAACCCCAAAATGATAGTGGTAAATCGGTAAGAGACATCATAGATCGCACCATATCTAATAAAGTACGGTTACTTCAGCACACCTGGACACCACAGCGTAATGGTGTGTCCGAAACGTCGTAACCGTACTTTATTAGATATGTGCGATCTATGATGTCTCTTACCGATTTACCACTATCATTTTGGGGTTATGCATTAGAGACAGCTGCATTCATTAAATAGGGCACCATCTAAATCCGTTGAGATGCACATATGAACTGTGGTTTGGCAAGAAACCTAAGCTGTCGTTTCTTAAAGGGGTTGCGATGCTTATGTGAAAAAAGCTTCAACCTGATAAGCTCGAACCCAAATCGGAGAAATGCGTCTTCATAGGATACCCAAAAGAAACTGTTGGGTACACCTTCTATCACAGATCCGAAAGGCAAGATATTCGTTGCTAAGAATGGATCTTTCTAGAGAAGGAGTTTCTCTCGAAAGAAGTGAGTGGGAGGAAAGTAGAACTTGATGAGGTAATTGTACTCTCTATTGGAAAGTAGTTCATCACAGAAATCAGTTCGAGTGACCTACACCAATTAGTGAGGAAGCTAATGATGATGATCATGAAACTTCAGATCAAGTTACTACCGAACCTCGTAGGTCAACAGAGAGATCCGCACCAGAGTGGTACGGTAATCCTGTTCTGGAGGTCATGTTACTTGACCATGACGAACCTACGAACTATGAGGAAGCGATGATGAGCCCAGATTCCGCAAATGGCTTGAGGCCATGAAATCGGAGAGATCCATGTATGAGAACAAAGTGTGGACTTTGGTTGACTTGCCCGATGATCGGCAAGCCATATAAAATAAATGGATCTTCAAGAGGAAGACGGATTGATAGTAGTGTTACTATCTACAAAGCTCGAATTGTCGCAAAAGGTTTTCGACAAGTTCAAGGTGTTGACTACGATGAGATTTCTCACTCGTATCTGATGCTTAAGTCCGAATCATGTTAGCAATTGCCACATTTTATGAAATCTGGCAAATGGATAAAACTGCATTCCTTAATGGATTCTTAAAGAAGAGTTGTATATGATGCAACCAGAAGGTTTTGTCAATCCAAAGGCTAACAAAGTGTGCAAGCTCCAGCGATCCATTTATGGACTGGTGCAAGCCTCTCAGGAGTTGGAATATACGCTTTGATAGTGTGATCAAAGCATATGGTTTTATACAGACTTTTGGAGAAGCCTGTATTTACAAGAAAGTGAGTGGGAGCACTGTAGCATTTCTGATAAGTATATGTGAATGACATATTGATCAGAAATGATGTAGAATTTTCTGGAAAGCATAAAGGAGTGTTTTTCAAAGAAATACCTCGGTGAAGCTACTTACATATTGAGCATCAAGATCTATAGAGATAGATCAAGACGCTTGATATAGATTTTCAATGAGTACATACCTTGACAAGATTTTGAAGTAGTTCAAAATGGAACAGTCAAAGAAGGAGTTCTTGCCTGATGTTGCAAGGTGTGAAGTTGAGTAAAGACTCAAAACGACCACGATAGAAAATAGAAAGAGAATGAAAGTCATTCCCTATGCCTCAGTCCATAGGTTCTATAAAGTATCTATGCTGTGTACCAAACCTATTGTATACCTGCATGATTGGCAAGGGGTACATAGTGATCAGGAGTAGATCACTGGACAGCGGTCAAAATTATCCTTAGAGGACTAAGGAATATTTCTCGGTTATGGAGGTGATAAAAGAGTTCGTCGTAAAGAGTTACGTCGATGCAAGCTTTTGACACCGATCTAGATGACTCTAAGTCTCGATCTAGATACATATTGAAAGTGGGAGCAATTAGCTAGAGTAGCTCCGTAGAGTATTGTAGACATAGAAATTTGCAAAATACATACGGATCTGAATGTTGCAGACCCGTAGACTAAACTTCTCTCACAAGCAAAACATGATCACTCTTTGGGTGTTAATCACATAGCGATGTGAACTAGATTATTGACTCTAGTAAACCCTTTTTGGGTATTAGTCACATGAAGATGTGAACTAATCACATAAAGATGTGAACTATTGGTGTGAAATCACATGACGATGTGAACTAGATTATTGACTCTAGTGCAAGTGGGAGACTGAAGGAAATATGCCCTAGAGGCAATAATAAAGTTGTTATTTATATTTCCTTATATCATGATAAATGTTTATTATTCATGCTAGAATTGTAAAAAAACTTAGTACATGTGTGAATACATAGACAAACAGAGTGTCCCTAGTATGCCTCTACTTGACTAGCTCGTTAATCAAAGATGGTTAAGTTTCCTACCATAGACATGTGTTGTCATTTGATGAACGGGATCACATCATTAGAGAATGATGTGATGGACAAGACCCATCTGTTAGCTTAGCATAATGATCATTTAGTTTTATTGCTATTGCTTTCTTCATGACTTATACATGTTCCTCTAGACTATGAGATTATGCAACCCGAAATACCGGAGGAACACCTTGTGTGCTATCAAACATCACAACGTAACTGGTGATTATAAAGATGCTCTACAGGTGTCTCCGATGGTGTTGTTGAGTTGGCATAGATCGAGATTAGGATTTGTCACTCCGTGTATCGGAGAGGTATCTCTGGGCCCTCTCGGTAATGCACATCACTATAAGCCTTGCAAGCAATGTAACTAATGAGTTAGTTGCGGGATGATGCATTACGAGAACGAGTAGAAGGAGCTAGAGGTGCGGCGGCACCCGTAGAAGGGCCGGGATGTCTACTACACAACCTTCTTCTTGTAGACGTTGTGGGCCTCCAAGTGCAGAGGTTTGTAGGCAGTAGCAAATTTCCCTCAAGTGGATGACCTAAGGTTTATCAATCCGTAGGAGGCGTAGGATGAAGATGGTCTCTCTCAAGCAACCCTGCAACCAAATAACAAAGAGTCTCTTGTGTCCCCAACACACCCAATACAATGGTAAATTGTATAGGTGCACTAGTGCGGCGAAGAGATGGTGATACAAGTGGTATATGGATGATAGATAAAGGTTTTTGTAATCTGAAAATATAAAAACAGCAAGGTAACTAATGATAAAAGTGAGCAAACGGTATTGCAATGATTGAAACAAGGCCTAGGGTTCATACTTTCACTAGTGCAAGTTCTCTCAACAATAATAACATAATTGGATCACATAACTATCCCTCAACATGCAACAAAGAGTCACTCCAAAGTCACTAATAGCGGAGAAGAACGAAGAGATTATGGTAGGGTACGAAACCACCTCAAAGTTATTCTTTCCAATCAATCCGTTGGGCTATTCCTATAAGTGTCACAAACAGCCCTAGAGTTCGTACTAGAATAACACCTTAAGACAAAATCAACCAAAACCCTAATGTCACCTAGATACTCCAATGTCACCTCAAGTATCTGTGGGTATGATTATACGATATGCATCACACAATCTCAGATTCATCTATTCAACCAACACATAGGAACCTCAAAGAGTGCCCCAAAGTTTCTACCGGAGACCACGACGAAAACGTGTGCCAACCCCTATGCATAGGTTCATGGGAGGAACCCGCAAGTTGATCACCAAAACATACATCAAGTGAATCACGTGGTATCCCATTGTCACCACAGATACGCACGGCAAGACATACATCAAGTGTTCTCAAATCTTTAAAGACTCAATCCGATAAGATAACTTCAAAGGGGAAACTCAATCCATTACAAGAGAGTAGAGGGGAGAAACATCAAGATCCAACTATAATAGCAAAGCTCGCGATACATCAAGATCGTACACTCAAGAACACGAGAGAGAGAGAGAGAGATCAAACACATAGCTACTGGTACATACCCTCAGCCCCGAGGGAGAACTACTCCCTCCTCGTCATGGAGAGCACGGATGATGAAGATGGCCACCGGAGAGGGATTGCCCCCTCCGGCAGGGTGCCGGAACGGGTCTAGATTGGTTTTCGGTGGCTACGGAGGCTTCTGGCGGCGGAACTCCCGATCTATTGTGCTCCGATCGTTTTAGGGTATATGGAGATATATAGGCGGAAGAAGTACGTCAGGGGGGCCACGAGGGGCCCACGAGGGTGGAGGGCGCGCCCAGGGTGGGCGCGCCCCCTGCCTGGCCTCCTCGTTGCTTCCCTTGACGTGGACTCCAAGTCTCCCGGGTTGCTTTCCTTCCAAAAATAAGTTCCGTGAAGTTTCAGGTCAATTGGACTCCGTTTGATTTTCCTTTTCTGCGATACTCTAAAACAAAGAAAAAACAGAAACTGGCACTGGGCTCTGGGTTAATAGGTTAGTCCCAAAAATCATATAAAATAGCATATAAATGCATATAAAACATCCAAGGTTGATAATATAATAGCATGGAACAATCAAAAATTATAGATACGTTGGAGACGTATCAGCATCCCCAAGCTTAATTCCTGCTCGTCCTCGAGTAGGTAAATGATAAAAACAGAATTTTTGATGTGGAATGCTACCTAACATTCCTAATATTCTCTTTATTATGGCAAGAATATTCAGATCCATAAGATTCAAGACAAAAGTTTAATATTGACATAAAAATAATAATACTTCAAGCATACTAAAGCAATCATGTCTTCTCAAAATAACATGGCCAAAGAAAGCTATCCCTACAAAATCATATAGTCTGGCTATGCTCTATCTTCACCACACAAAGTATTTAAATCATGCACAACCCCGATGACAAGCCAAGCAATTGTTTCATACTTGTTCTAACTTTTTCAATCTTCACGCAATACATGAGCGTGAGCCATGGATATAGCACTATAGGTGGAATAGAATGGTGGTTGTGAGAAGACAAAAAGGAGAAGATAGTCTCACATCAACTAGGCGTATCAATGGGCTATGGAGATGCCCATCAATAGATATCAATGTGAGTGAGTAGGGATTGCCATGCAACGGATGCACTAGAGCTATAAGTATGAAAGCTCAACAAAAGAAACTAGTGGGTGTGCATCCAACGCTTGCTCACGAAGACCTAAGGCATTTTGAGGAAGCCCATCATTGATATACAAGCCAAGTTCTATAATGAAAGATTCCCACTAGTATATGAAAGTGACAACATAGGAGACTCTCTATCATGAAGATCATGGTGCTACTTTGAAGCACAAGTGTGGTAAAAGGATAGTAGCATTGTCCCTTCTCTCTTTTTCTCTCATTTTTTTTTTGGCTCTTTTATGGCCTCTTCTCTTTTTTGGCTCTTTGGCCTCTTTTATTTATTTTTTTTCGTCCGGAGTCTCATCCCGACTTGTGGGGGAATCATAGTCTCCATCATCCTTTCCTCACTGGGACAATGCTCTAATAATGATGATCATCACACTTTTATTTTCTTACAACTCAAGAATTACAACTCGATACTTAGAACAAGATATGACTCTATATGAATGCCTCCGGCGGTGTACCGGGATGTGCAATGACTCATGAGTGACATGTATGAAAGAATTATGAACGGTGGCTTTGCCACAAAGATGTCAACTACATGATCATGCAAAGCAATATGACAATGATGAAGCGTGTCATAATAAACGGAACGGTGGAAAGTTGCATGGCAATATATCTCGGAATGGCTATGGAAATGCCATAATAGGTAGGTATGGTGGCTGTTTTGAGGAAGGTATATGGTGGGTTTATGGTACCGGCGAAAGTTGCGCGATACTAGAGAGGCTAGCAATGGTGGAAGGGTGAGAGTGCGTATAATCCATGGACTCAACATTAGTCATAAAGAACTCACATATTATTGCAAAAATCTATTAGTCATCGAAACAAAGTACACGCGCATGCTCCTAGGGGGATAGATTGGTAGGAAAAGACCATCGCTCGTCCCCGACCGCCACTCATAAGGAAGACAATCAATAAAATCATGCTCCGACTTCATCACATAACGGTTCACCATACGTGCATGCTACGGGAATCACAAACTTTAACACAAGTATCTCAAAATTCACAACTACTCACTAGCATGACTCTAATATTACCATCCTCATATCTCAAAACAATCATCAAGTATCAAACTTCTCATAGTATTCAATGCACTTTATATGAAAGTTTTTATTATATCCCTCTTGGATGCCCATCATATTAGGACTATTTCATAACCAAAGCAAAACTACCATGCTGTTCTAAAGACTCTCAAAATATAAGTGAAGCATGAGAGTTCATCTATTTCTATAAAATAAAACCACCACCATGCTCTAAAAATATAAGTGAAGCACTAGAGCAAATGACAAACTACTCCAAAAGATATAAGTGAAGATCAATGAGTAGTCGAATAATTATGCAACATATGAAGACTCTCTAACATTTAAGAATTTCAGATCTTGGTATTTTATTCAAACAGCAAAAAAAATAAAATGACGCTCCAAGCAAAACACATATCATGTGGAATAAAAATATAGCTCCAAGTAAAGTTACCGATGAACGAAGACGAAAGAGGGGATGCCTTCCGGGGCATCCCCAAGCTTAGGCTTTGGTTGTCCTTGAATTATCTTGGGGTGCCATGGGCATCCCCAAGCTTAGGCTCTTGCCACTCCTTGTTCCATAATCCATCAATTACCCAAAACTTGAAAACTTCACAACACAAAACTTAAAGTAGAAAACTCGTGAAGCTCCGTTAGCGAAAGAAAACAAAAGACCACTTCAAGGTACTGTAATGAACTCATTCTTTATTTATTGGTGTTAAACCTACTGTATTCCAACTTCTCTATGGATTATAAACTATTTTACTAGCCATAGATTCATCAAAATAAGCAAACAACACACGAAAAACAGAATCTGTCAAAAACAGAACAGTCTGTAGTAATCTGTAACTAACGCAAACTTCTGGAACCCCAAAAATTCTAAAATAAATTTCTGGACGTGAGGAATTTATCTATTAATCATCTGCAAAAAGAATTAACTAAATAGCACTCTCCAAAAAAAATGGCAGCAATTCTCGTGAGCGCTAAAGTTTCTGTTTTTTACAGCAGATCAACAAGACTTTCCCCAAGTCTTCCCAACGGTTCTACTTGGCACAAACACTAATTAAACATAAAACCACATCTAAACAGAGGCTAGATGAATTATTTATTACTAAACAGGAACAAAAAGCAAGGAACAAAAATAAAGTTGGGTTGCCTCCCAACAAGCGCTATCGTTTAACGCCCCTAGCTAGGCACGATGATTTCAATGATGCTCACATAAAAGATAAGAATTGAAACATAAAGAGCATCATGAAGAATATGGCTAGCACATTTAAGTCTAACCCACTTCCTATGCATAGGGATTTTGTGAGCAAACAACTTATGGGAACAATAATCAACTTGCATAGGAAGGAAAACAAGCATAACTTCAAAACTTTAAGCACAGAGAGAGGAAACTTGATATTATTGCAATTCCTACAAGCATATGTTCCTCCCTCATAATAATTTTCAGTAGCATCATGAATGAATTCAACAATATAACCAGCACCTAAAGCATTCTTTTCATGATCTACAAGCATAGAAATTATTACTCTCCACATAAGCAAAATTCTTCTCATTCGGAATAGTGGGAGTATCATAAGAGACTCGAATACTATAAATTGTTTCCACATTAAAAGAGTAAGTTCAGAAAAAGGGTGATCATAATCATGACAAGTTTTATAAATATAATCATCACTACTTTTTATAGCATAAGTATCATCACAATAATCATAAGGTAGCAACTTTGTTCTCATCATAATCAATTGAAACCTCTTCCAAGATAGTGGAATCATTACTAAATAAAGTCATGACCTCTCCAAATCCACTTTCATCAATATATCATAAGTAGGAGGCATGCTATCATCATTATAAATTTGCATATCAAAACTTGGGAGACTAAAAATATCATCTTCATTAAACGTAGCATCCCCAAGCTTGGGACAAACATTAATTGCAGCAAATATATTCTCAAAAACATCATCTTCATCAAACATAGCATCCCCAAGCTTGGGCCTTTTCATATCATAAGCATAATCACTCTCATCATTAATAGTATGGATAGCACCAATAGTATAGCAATTATCATATTCTTCCAAGCAAGTGCCAAAAAGATTTTCAAGATCATAAGAAGTATCATTATCTTCCCAATCATAATCATCACAACAAGCAATAGGCATAACGAGATCATCATCAAGTGCATCATCTTCCACAATTATATTTTCATGAGGCACAACAGTAATAGGAGCAGCATTATTTGGGAGAGATATCTTTTTACCTCTCTTCCTTTTTCTTTCTTCTTCACCACATCATGTGTGGGTTCAATCCTCTTTTTGGAGCTCCTTATTAATGAGATTGGTTGAATAGAAGGAGGCTCCTCCTCGTTACCTGATTCATCATAAGAAATAATAGGAGGGTATTGGGAAGTCTCTTCCCTTTCATTAGTATTCTCTTCATCTTCTATTTGTTTTCTTTTCTTTATGTAATTGGCAATATAAGGATTTTCAATGCAATTCACCGCACAATACATATAAATTTCCTCTAGATCACAAGAAGTTTCATAACGGGCAAATTCTGGAAGATGCTTAGTTATACGTTTCATTTCTTCGTAACCCATAAGCAAACTGAGTTCATTATAATGTGC
>NW_024111797.1:0-16982 GCF_003073215.2 Triticum urartu | reverse complement strand
TATATATTCACACATCCGTCGGTTTGAAACACTATGATAAATTCTTCAAATTCTGAATTCGCTTTTTATAATGAAGTATATATGATCTCTATTCGTCTTTTACACCCACACAACCCTCTTATCTTTGTAGCTAGCTCTAACTGTCTCTTGTGCATGCACACGCCCGCATCCCTCTCACCCTCCCTCCGCATTCTCTAGCTCCATCGCGCAAATTCGTCTTTTCACTTTAGGTCGTTCACCCACGGTGTGTGTAGGCCCCCCAGCTCCTTCTTTACGGCACACATCGATCGATATGCCTCTCTAGCCAGGTGTGCCTAGCACAAACACAAGCTTCCCCTCTTCTCTTGTCACCGTCCATGCCTCACTCCCACCACTCTTTTCATCATTCTCGTACTCGCACACTCCTCCCCCTCGATATAGTATGCCTCTCGTACCACCTCCCACATGCATCCCTCTCTCTCTATCCTTCTCCTCGTGCCTCATTTGCTTCTAACACACACATGCATGTATACCGATCGATCTCCCAACATATACCTAGATCGACTTTAACTACCCCCCCCATCGATCGACGTACCTCACAAGTTATGTCTCTCCTTTCTCTTACAAAGGGCGATTGATCTTCCTATGTAGTTACAACTGCTTACCACAGCCACATCGTCCCCCTCATCATTCATGCATGCCTCCTAACCCGTCTCTCACACGCACGTGCACAGACAACAAGCAGCCATCTCCTCTCTTATTGATATTGCGGGTGTGCCCTCCGTTTGTCTAGCAAGCCTATCCCACCATTTGTTAGAAGCAACTCCACTACCACCCCCTCCAACACTCTAGCTCTGTCTCTCTCCCAACCTTATTCATCTCCTGCACATATGCATGGATGCCGATCGATCTCCCTTAATACATGAGGCAGATCGATCTCCTTAATACATGAGGTAGGCCTCTCTCCTCCTCCACACATATACCAGCCATTGTACCTCTATAGTTAATTGGGCCTCCCTCTTCCCCCACCACACACCGATAGTCGAGCGCTGCAGGTAGGTATCCATGCCACAGAGACAAACTGCACATGTCCCATCTCACGTTCCAGTAGGCCAGCCACTCTATATCTTTGACGTGGGCACACACAAATTCGATGGCACTCTTTATCGATCGCGCGCGCGCACACACACACACATCATCCCTCTCTTCGATTCTATGGACACCTCAAGCCGATGATACCTCCACTCTCTTCTCGTGGATCGCCCCCTCTATATATATGTTATATCCAGGACTCTATTTCACACACATTGCATATGTTAAATTTTTTGATTGACCCCCCCAAAAAAACTCTCAAGAACCCACACACTATATCTCTCTAGGTTTGTATCTCTCTCACACAACCCCACGTAGGTGGTGTACGTATACAAGAAGAGAATAGGTGCACCGTGCACGTACTCACGCTTCGTGCCCAGCCACACCCGCGCGGGTACACGGTGGAGCTCATTTCTTTACGAAATGGCAGCCCACGTGCTAATTTGAACGCTAGTGTGTTTACCTAGGGAGGTCGTGTACCACGGTGCACGAAACAAAGTTCGACTTGACGCGTTGCCGCGTTATTTTTAAATAAAGTTATAGCGCTCAATGGCACGTACACAGAATATAAAACGATTTTTATGGAGGAAAAGGTAGTCCGCTCTTCAGAGTATCTCACACAAGGCTCCGGTGGCCTCTCTCTCTCACCGTTGGTCACTGATCCGGCCGCATCCCGTCCGCCGGGGGAAAGGGAGTGCGGTGGCCTCTCTCTCTCACCGTTGGTCACTGATCCGGCCGCATCCCGTCCGCCGGGGGAAAGGGAGTGCGGTGGCCTCTCTCTCTCTCACCGTTGGTCACTGATCCGGCCGCATCCCGTCCACGGGGAAAGGGAGGAAGTGCATCGTTTCTCCGTTCGACGGCGCCGAGGCAGCACGTCCCGATCTGCGGTACACGCCGTTCTCTCTGACCAAGCTCCGGCGCGGCAGGGCCTACGCCACTGCTCGCAGATTCCTCCCGCCGCCGCTCACCTAGTTACATCCCGACGACCTCCAGGTATCCCCTCCGGCCTTGCTCCACTGCCCGTTTTCCCACGTTGCTGCATGTGGATCTTCCATAGTTCTTTGCCCAAAACGTAGCTCGTCCGGTGTACTTTCCATATTGCTTTCTCGTCCTCACACCGTTTTAGACAAACACAACCGTGTTGTTATCTTCCCTTAGGACAAGGAATATGCTTCTTTTTTGTCGTCGCATGTGTCATCAACTGTTATTGGCCAGTAATTGTTTCCTTTCTACCTCTTTTTTGCAAACAGGGCTATCCATTTCACCTCGTTGCTATTGCGACCTTTTGGTGAACTGCACAAATCACTTTTTTCTTAAGAGTGTTTTGTGCAGTTGTACTAAAATGTCACACGGGCAACGTCTCTACATTTCAGTGCGACTGCACAAAGGGAGATTGGTTTTGCTCTATCCTCCTCATCCAACTCCGAGCCTAATCTTCTCCAACTAGTTAGTCTTAAGAGAGACTGCAAATGTGACTGGCTTCTAATTGTGTGTTTATTGTTTCATCAGCAGTCCTCTATTATCTAATCACACTTGATATCTTTGGAACAGGGACGCTCAGCTCTATTTTAGTGGAACTGCACAAAATGATCGGAATGTTGCATGCTCCAGACAGCTACTTTTTTCCCAACATGCCTTGTTGATTTAGACAGAGCTGGGGGAAGTTGCTGCCAATGAAAGCATGGATCAATTTTAACTTAACACCTTCTCACAACTTTGTCTTCAGTTGTGATGTAATTATTAGCTATGATCTGCTAATAATTGACATGCATTAACAAGGAAGTTAGTTTTTTATTGTTTCCGAAAGAGCATCGATGGCAAGACACGCGAAACAAAAGCTGAAAGCTCACACCATTGTAAAATTTCATGTCGCTGGAAAATTATTTGTATAATACGTCAATTATGTAAACAAATGATGGAAGCTTGATAGCATTGCCAGAAGCCTCTTCATCATCCGGGTCCATGTGCCATGAATTATAATCCTTCGTTCCTAAATATTTGTATTTTTACAAATTTCAAACGGGCATATTTTAGAGTGTAGATTCACTCATTTTGCATCATATGTGTACTCCCTCCGTTCCTAAATATTCTATTCGTCTTAACAGAGATTTCAACATATTTTAGAAAGACAAATACTCCGGAGTATATTTAAGAACCGAGGGGGTAGTGCACAACCGCATGGGAGACTCAGCCCGGTCGTTGCGCCGCATTAATAGTGAGTAATGAGCAGTCAAATCATAAGCCCCACCTTTCCCACTGTAAGTTGCTCTGAAGAAGCAACCATCAATACGCTCTTCTTTGAATCCGCTCATACTACTCCATCTCGTCACTGTTTATACAACGCGCTTCAGAAAAAAGAAAAAAATCTGTGGGACCAAGGCGACTAGCGATCGGCCTGAAAAATAGCATTGGTAGTTATAGCACGGCATCTATTACTAGAGGGAATAATGCGTACACACATGCATGCAGTGCTTCCACCCCGGGTACACACATGCATGCACTCCGTAGTAGTACAGTACATGGAGAGAAAATTGTGGACTTGATTGCGGTTACCACGCCCTAATTAATTGAGCATTAAACCAAACGCGTCTAAAGTCTCTCTGGTGGTGGAAATGCATTGAGAGAAATGCATCATAATGAAGCGCGCCCTGTAAACTGTGACGGAGGGTGGAGTAGTATGAAGGTGCAAAACCAAGTACGCGTACTACTGCGCTTGGCTCTTCGCCCCTTCGTGAAGTCGAACAATGATGGTACTCCGCATGTTGGGTACTACAGTGTATGCCTCTGACAATCTGACACCGAATGGACTGATGCATGTCCACCGAGGGTAGGTTGCATTAGTCAAAAGGCGTAAGCGAGCTTCACCTTGTCCTGCAAGCTTCTCCTCGTTCTGCAAGTTGACGGGACACACCAAAAAGTAGTGCTAGTCCATACTCCCTCCTTTCCGGTTAATATGGCTTAATCCTTTTTGCGGGTAAATGGGAGAGATTTATTCATATATAAGCATTCTTAGGACGATCAGCCAAGACACTGGTCACTAGGAAGCCAAAAAAAGAAGTAGGAAGCGAGGTGTTTCATCAAGCCAGCTCTCGGCCACATTCAAAGTGCAGCAAGCACGGTTCGCACGAAGATGCGCCGCAAGGTTTGCTGACCTATTTACATGTTGAATAACAAAAAAGAGGAAATATTACTGAGCGCTACTATTTGTAACATGATATGAGCCAGAATTAAGCGAGAATTGTGGCGAGTGTTCCATGCAATCAACTTCCATTATCACATGCGAGAACCCTCGAAGAGAACCAAATGTGTTGAAGATTGCTTTATCACATTTTAAAATTATAATAAGAGTGCAGACACTCCTCCATCCGGTTCCTAGTAGTACTAGTATAGTACGTACCTTTATGGACTATAGTAGTAGTACTAGTAAACTTTGCGCTTGGCTGTTCGGGAAGTCGAGCAATAATAGCACTAGTAGTATAGTGTAGTATGCTTCTGGCAATCTGACACCGAATTAACTGTTGCACGTCCACCGCCTGAGCGAGGGAGAGCTTGCATTAGTCAAAAGATTCTCCTTGTCCTGTGAGCCACCGCGCGCAAGCTTCTCCCGTCCTGCAACCTTCTCCTTGTTCGGCAAGTTGACGGGACACAGCAAAGTAATGCTAGTCCATGTTGCCTCCTCTCCGGTTAACATGGCTTAATTTCAAACGAGATAAATACACTTTCTGTCACTGTATATTTGTAAAAATACGGTCAGTGGACTTCATAATATGCTCACTGCGCTCAATATATATATTTTCCAGTGTTCATACGGTCACTAGCTCACCCTGACTGAGTATGTGTGTGCATGCACGTGTAGGTTGAGCACTTGAGCGTGACCGTGTGTGGTCTGTCGTGTGCTTGGACATGCATGCATTAGGGCGTCACGCGCATTTTTGCGTCCATGTGTACGTGTGACTGTTGCATACACGTAGGGGGAGTACGTGTAGGGTGAAGGAAATATGCCCTAGAGGCAATAATAAAGTTATTATTTATTTCCTTATATCATGATAAAGGTTTATTATTCATGCTAGAATTGTAAACATAATACATGTGTGAATACATAGACAAACAGAGTGTCACTAGTATGCCTCTACTTGACTAGCTCGTTAATCAAAGATGGTTATGTTTCCTGACCATGGACAAAGAGTTGTTATTTGACTAACGGGATCACATCATTAGTTGAATGATCTGATTGACATGACCCATTCCATTAGCTTAGCACCCGATCGTTTAGTATGTTGCTATTGCTTTCTTCATGACTTATACATGTTCCTATGACTATGAGATTATGTAACTCCCGTGTGCCGGAGGAACACTTTGTGTGCTACCAAACGTCACAACGTAACTGGGTGATTATAAAGGAGCTCTACAGGTGTCTCCAAAGGTACATGTTGGGTTGACGTATTTCGAGATTAGGATTTGTCACTCCGATCGTAGGAGAGGTATCTCTGGGCCCTCTCGGTAATGCACATCACTTAAGCCTTGCAAGCACTGCAACTAATGAGTTAGTTGAGGGATGATGTATTATGGAACGAGTAAAGAGACTTGCCGGTAACGATATTGAACTAGGTATTGGATACCGACGATCGAATCTCGGGCAAGTAACATACCGATGACAAAGGGAACAACGTATGTTGTTATGCGGTCTGACCGGTAAAGATCTTCGTAGAATATGTAGGAGCCAATATGGGCATCCAGGTCCCGCTATTGGTTATTGACCAGAGACGTGTCTCGGTCATGTCTACATTGTTCTCGAACCCGTAGGGTCCGCACGCTTAAGGTTTCGATGATAGTTATATTATGAGTTTATACGTTTTGATGTACCGAAGGTTGTTCGGAGTCCCGGATGTGATCACGGACATGACGAGGAGTCTCGAAATGGTCGAGACATAAAGATTGATATATTGGAAGCCTATGTTTGGATATCGGAAGTGTTCCGGGTGAAATCGGGATTTTACCAGAGTACCGGGAGGTTACCGGAACCCCCCGGGAGCTATATGGGCCTTAGTGGGCCTTAGTGGAAAAGAGAAGAGGTGGCCTGAGATGGGCCGCGCGCCCCTCCCCTCCCTTGGTCCGAATAGGACAAGGAGAGGGGGCCGGCCCCCCTTTCTGTTATATTATGAGTTTATACGTTTTGATGTACCGAAGGTTGTTCGGAGTCCCGGATGTGATCACGGACATGACGAGGAGTCTCGAAATGGTCGAGACATAAAGATTGATATATTGGAAGCCTATGTTTGGATATCGGAAGTGTTCCGGGTGAAATCGGGATTTTACCAGAGTACCGGGAGGTTACCGGAACCCCCCGGGAGCTATATGGGCCTTAGTGGGCCTTAGTGGAAAAGAGAAGAGGTGGCCTGAGATGGGCCGCGCGCCCCTCCCCTCCCTTGGTCCGAATAGGACAAGGAGAGGGGGCCGGCCCCCCTTTCTCCTTTCCCCCCTCCGCGAATCCTATTCCAACTAGGATTGGGGGGGAATCCTACTCCCGGAGGGAGTAGGACTCCTCCTGGCGCGCCTCTCCTAGGCCGGCCGCACCCCCCCCCCCTTGAGCCTTTATATACGGAGGCAGGGGCACCCTAGAGGAACACAAGTTGATCCACGTGATCATATTCTTAGCCGTGTGCGGCGCCCCCTGCCACCATAGTCCTCGATAATATTGTAGCGGTGCTTAGGTGAAGCCCTACGACAGTAATACATCAAGATCGTCACCACGCTGTCGTGCTGACAGAACTCTTCCCCGACACTTTGCTGGATCAGAGTCCGGGGATCGTCATCGAGCTGAACGTGTGCTAGAACTCGGAGGTGCCGTAGTTTCGGTGCTTGATCGGTCGGGCCATGGAGACGTACGACTACATCAACCAAACGCTTCCGTTGTCGATCTACAAGGGTACGTAGATCACACTCTCCCCTCTCGTTGCTATGCATCACCATGATCTTGCGTGTGCGTAGGAAATTTTTTGAAATTACTACGTTCCCCAACAGTGGCATCCGAGCCAGGTTTTATGTGTTGATGTTATATGCACGAGTAGAACACAAGTGAGTTGTGGGCGATATAAGTCATACTGCTTACCAGCATGTCATACTTTGGTTCGGCGGTATTGTTGGACGAAGCGGCCTGGACCGACATTACGCGTACGCTTACGCGAGACCGGTTCTCCCGACGTGCTTTGCACATAGGTGGCTTGCGGGTGACAGTTTCTCCAACTTTAGTTGAATCGAGTGTGGCTACGCCCGGTCCTTGCAAAGGTTAAAACAACACCAACTTGACAAACTATCATTGTGGTTTTGATGCGTAGGTAAGATTGGTTCTTGCTTAAGCCCGTAGCAGCCACGTAAAACTTGCAACAACAAAGTAGAGGACGTCTAACTTGTTTTTGCAGGGCATGTTGTGATGTGATATGGTCAAGACATGATGCTGAATTTTATTGTATGAGATGATCATGTTTTGTAACCGAGTTATCGGCAACTGGCAGGAGTCATATGGTTGTCGCTTTATTGTATGCAATGCAATCGCGCTGTAATGCTTTACATTATCACTAAGCGGTAGCGATAGTCGTGGAAGCATAAGATTGGCGAGACGACAACGATGCTACGATGGAGATCAAGGTGTCGCGCTAGTGACGATGGTGATCATGACGGTGCTTCGGAGATGGAGATCACAGGCACAAGATGATGATGGCCATATCATATCACTTATATTGATTGCATGTGATGTTTATCTTTTATGCATCTTATCTTTCTTTGATTGACGGTAGCATTATAAGATGATCTCTCACTAAAATTATCAAGAAGTGTTCTCCCTGAGTATGCACCGTTGCGAAAGTTCTTCGTGCTGAGACACCATCTGATGATCGGGTGTGATAGGCTCTACGTTCAAATACAACGGGTGCAAAACAGTTGCACACGCAGAATACTCAGGTTATACTTGACGAGCCAAGCATATACAGATATGGCCTCGGAGCACGGAGACCGAAAGGTCGAGCGTGAATCATATATAGTAGATATGATCAACATAGTGATGTTCACCAATGAAACTACTCCATCTCATGTGATGATTGGACATGGTTTAGTTGATTTGGATCACGTGATCACTTAGAGGATTAGAGGGATGTCTATCTAAGTGGGAGTTCTTAAGTAATTTGATTAATTGAACTTAAATTTATCATGAACTTAGTACCTGATAGTATCTTGCTTATGTATGTTTGATTGTAGATAGATGGCCTGTGCTATTGTTCTGTTGAATTTTAATGCGTTCCTTGAGAAAGCAAAGTTGAAAGATGATGGTAGCAATTACACGGACTGGGTCCGTAACTTGAGGATTATCCTCATTGCTGCACAGAAGAATTATGTCCTGGAAGCACCGCTGGGTGCCAGGCCTGCTGCTGGAGCAACACCAGATGTTATGAACGTCTGGCAGAGCAAAGCTGATGACTACTCGATAGTTCAGTGTGCCATGCTTTACGGCTTAGAATCGGGACTTCAACGATGTTTTGAACGTCATGGAGCATATGAGATGTTCTAGGAGTTGAAGTTAATATTTTAAGCAAATACCCGGATTGAGAGATATGAAGTCTCCAATAAGTTCTATAGCTGCAAGATGGAGGAGAACAGTTCTGTCAGTGAGCATATACTCAAAATGTCTGGGTATAATAATCACTTGATTCAGATGGGAGTTAATCTTCCAGATGATTGCGTCATTGAAAGAATTCTCCAATCACTGCCACCAAGCTACAAGAGCTTCGTGATGAACTATAATATGCAAGGGATGAATAAGACTATTCCCAAGCTCTTCGCAATGCTGAAAGCTGCGGAGGTAGAAATCAAAAAGGAGCATCAAGTGTTGATGGTCAACAAGACCACTAGTTTCAAGAAAAAGGGCAAAGGGAAGAAGGGGAACTTCAAGAAGAACAGCAAGCAAGTTGCTGCTCAAGAGAAGAAACCCAGGTCTGGACCTAAGCCTGAAACTGAGTGCTTCTACTGCAAGCAGACTGGTCACTGGAAGCGGAACTGCCCCAAGTATTTGGCGGATAAGAAGGATGGCAAGGTGAACAAAGGTATATGTGATATACATGTTATTGATGTGTACCTTACTAATGCTCGCAGTAGCACCTGGGTATTTGATACTGGTTCTGTTGCTAATCTTTGCAACTCGAAACAGGGACTACGGATTAAGCGAAGATTGGCTAAGGACGAGGTGACGATGCGCCTGGGAAACGGTTCCAAAGTCGATGTGATCGCGGTCGGCACGCTACCTCTACATCTACCTTCGGGATTAGTGTTAGACCTAAATAATTGTTATTTGGTGCCAGCGTTGAGCATGAACATTATATCTGGATCTTGTTTAATGCAAGACGGTTATTCATTTAAATCAGAGAATAATGGTTGTTCTATTTATATGAGTAATATCTTTTATGGTCATGCACCCTTGAAGAGTGGTCTATTCTTATTGAATCTCGATAGTAGTGACACACATATTCATAATGTTGAAGCCAAAAGATGCAGAGTTGGTAATGATGGTGCAACTTATTTGTGGCACTGCCGTTTAGGTCATATCGGTGTAAAGCGCATGAAGAAACTCCATACTGATGGACTTCTGGAGCCACTTGATTATGAATCACTTGGTACTTGTGAACCGTGCCTCATGGGCAAGATGACTAAAACACCATTCTCCGGTACTATGGAGAGAGCAACAGATTTGTTGGAAATCATACATACAGATGTATGTGGTCCGATGAATATTGAGGCTCGTGGCGGATATCGTTATTTTCTCACCTTCACAGATGACTTAAGCAGATATGGGTATATATACTTAATGAAACATAAGTCTGAAACATTTGAAAAGTTCAAAGAATTTCAGAGTGAAGTTGAAAATCATCGTAACAAGAAAATAAAGTTTCTACGATCTGACCGTGGAGGAGAATATTTGAGTTATGAGTTTGGTGTACATTTGAAACAATGCGGAATAGTTTCGCAACTCACGCCACCCGGAACACCACAGCGTAATGGGGTATCCGAATGTCGTAATCATACTTTACTAGATATGGTGCGATCTATGATGTCTCTTACTGATTTACCGCTATCGTTTTGGGCTTATGCTTTAGAGACGGCCGCATTCACGTTAAATAGGGCACCCTCGAAATCCGTTGAGACGACGCCTTATGAACTATGGTTTGGCAACAAACCAAAGTTGTCGTTTCTGAAAGTTTGGGGCTGCGATGCTTATGTGAAAAAGCTTCAACCTGATAAGCTCGAACCCAAATTGGAGAAATGTGTCTTCATAGGATATCCAAAGGAAACTATTGGATACACCTTCTATCACAGATCCGAAGGCAAGACTTTTGTTGCTAAATTCGGAAACTTTCTGGAGAAGGAGTTTCTCTCGAAAGAAGTGAGTGGGAGGAAAGTAGAACTTGACGAGGTAACTGTACCTACTCCCTTATTGGAAAGTAGTACATCACAGAAAACTGTTTCTGCGACACCTACACCAGTTAGCGAGGAAGCTAATGATGATGATCATGAAACTTCAGAACAAGATACTACTGAACCTCATAGATCAACCAGAGTAAGATCCGCGCCAGAGTGGTACGGTAATCCTGTTCTGGAAGTCATGCTACTAGATCATGATGAACCTACAAACTATGAAGAAGCGATGGTGAGCCCAGATTCCGCAAAGTGGCTTGAAGCCATGAAATTTGAGATGGGATCCATGTATGAGAACAAAGTGTGGACTTTGGTTGACTTGCCCGATGATCGGCAAGCAATTGAGAATAAATGGATCTTCAAGAAGAAGACTGACGCTGACGGTAATATTGCTGTCTACAAAGCTCGACTTGTCGCAAAAGGTTTTCGACAAGTTCAAGGGGTTGACTACGATGAGACCTTCTCACCCGTAGCGATGCTTAAGTCTGTCCGAATCATGTTAGCAATTGCTGCATTCTATGATTATGAAATTTGGCAGATGGATGTCAAAACTGCATTCCTGAATGGATTTCTGGAAGAAGAGTTGTATATGATGCAACCGGAAGGTTTTGTCGATCCAAAGGGAGCTAACAAAGTGTGCAAGCTCCAGCGATCCATTTATGGACTGGTGCAAGCCTCTCGGAGTTGGAATAAACGCTTTGATAGTGTGATCAAAGCATTTGGTTTTATACAGACTTTTGGAGAAGCCTGTATTTACAAGAAAGTGAGTGGGAGCTCTGTAGCATTTCTGATATTATATGTGGATGACATATTACTGATTGGAAATGATATAGAATTTCTAGATAGCATAAAGGGATACTTGAATAGAGTTTTTCAATGAAAGACCTCGGTGAAGCTGCTTACATATTAGGCATAAAATCTATAGAGATAGATCAAGACGCTTAATTGGACTTTCACAAAGCACATACCTTGACAAGATTTTGAAGAAGTTCAAAATGGATCAAGCAAAGAAAGGGTTCTTGCATGTGTTACAAGGTGTGAAGTTGAGTCAGACTCAATGCCCGACCACTGCAGAAGATAGAGAGAAAATGAAAGATGTTCCCTATGCTTCAGCCATAGGCTCTATCATGTATGCAATGTTGTGTACCAGACGTGATGTGTGCCTTGCTATAAGTTTAGCAGGGAGGTACCAAAGTAATCCAGGAGTGGATCACTGGACAGCGGTCAAGAACATCCTGAAATACCTGAAAAGGACTAAGGATATGTTTCTCGTATATGAAGGTGACAAAGAGCTCATCGTAAACGGTTACGTTGATGCAAGCTTTGACACTGACCCGGGCGATTCTAAATCACAAACCGAATACGTGTTTACATTAAACGGTGGAGCTGTTAGTTGGTGCAGTTCTAAACAAAGCGTCGTGGCGGGATCTATGTGTGAAGCGGAAGTACATAGCTGCTTCGGAAGCAGCAAATGAAGGAGTCTGGATGAAGGAGTTCATATCCGATCTAGGTGTCATACCTAGTGCATCGGGTCCAATGAAAATATTTTGTGACAATACTGGTGCAATTGCCTTGGCAAAGGAATCCAGATTTCACAAGAGAACCAAGCACATCAAGAGACGCTTCAATTCCATCCGGGATCTAGTCCAGGTGGGAGACATAGAGATTTGCAAGATACATACGGATCTGAATGTTGCAGACCCGTTGACTAAGCCTCTTCCACGAGCAAAACATGATCAGCACCAAGGCTCCATGGGTGTTAGAATCATTACTGTGTAATCTAGATTATTGACTCTAGTGCAAGTGGGAGACTGAAGGAAATATGCCCTAGAGGCAATAATAAAGTTATTATTTATTTCCTTATATCATGACAAATGTTTATTATTCATGCTAGAATTGTATTAATCGGAAACATAATACATGTGTGAATACATAGACAAACAGAGTGTCACTAGTATGCCTCTACTAGACTAGCTCGTTAATCAAAGATGGTTATGTTTCCTAACCATGGACAAAGAGTTGTTATTTGATTAACGGGATCACATCATTAGGTGAATGATCTGATTGACATGACCCATTCCATTAGCTTAGCACCCGATCGTTTAGTATGTTGCTATTGCTTTCTTCATGACTTATACATGTTCCTATGACTATGAGATTATGCAACTCCCGTTTGCCGGAGGAACACTTTGTGTGCTACCAAACGTCACAACGTAAATGGGTGATTATAAAGGTGCTCTACAGGTGTCTCCAAAGGTACATGTTGGGTTGGCATATTTAGAGATTAGGATTTGTCACTCCGATTGTTGGAGAGGTATCTCTGGGCCCTCTCGGTATTGCACATCACATAAGCCTTGCAAGCATTGCAACTAATGAGTTAGTTGTGAGATGATGCAACACGGAACGAGTAAAGAGACTTGCCGGTAATGAGATTGAACTAGGTATTGAGATACCGACGATTGAATCTTGGGCAAGTAACATACCGATGACAAAGGGAACAACGTATGTTGTTATGCGTTCTGACCGATAAAAGATCTTCGTAGAATATGTAGGAGCCAATATGAGCATCCAGGTTCCGCTATTGGTTATTGACCGGAGACATGTCTCGGTCATGTCTACATTGTTCTCGAACCCGTAGGGTCCGCACGCTTAAGGTTTCGATGACAGTTATATTATGAGTTTATGCATTTGATGTACCGAAGTTTGTTCGGAGTCTCCGGATGTGATCACGGACATGACGAGGAGTCTCGAAATGGTCGAGACATAAAGATTGATATATTGGAAGCCTATATTTGGATATCGGAAGTGTTCTGGGTGAAATCGGGATTTTACCGGAGTATTCGGGAGGTTACCGGAAACCCCCCCGGGAGGTATATGGGCCTTAGTGGGCTTTAGTTGAAGAGAGGAGAGGTGGCCAGGGCTGGGCCGCGCGCCCCTCCCCCCCCTAGTCCGAATAGGACAAGGAGAGGGGGCCGGCGCCCCCCTTCCTTCTCTCTCTCCTCTTTCCCCCCTCCCGAATCCTATTCCAACTAGGAAAGGGGGGGAATCCTACTCCCAAAGGGAGTAGGACTCCTCCTGGCGCGCCCTCTCCTGGCCGGCCGCACCCCCCCTTTGAACCTTTATATACGGAGGCAGGGAGCACCCGTAGAGACACAAGTTGATCCTCGTGATCATATTCTTAGCCGTGTGCGGTGCCCCCTTCCACCATAGTCCTTGATAATATTGTAGCGGTGCTTAGGCGAAGCCCTGCGACAGTAGTACATCAAGATCGTCACCACGCCGTCGTGCTGACGGAACTCTTCCCCGACACTTTGCTTGGATCGGAGTCCGGGGATCATCATCGAGCTGAAACGTGTGCTAGAACTCGGAGAAGCCGTTTTGTTTCGGTGCTTGATCGGTCGGGCCGTGAAGACGTACGACTACATCAACCACGTTATGCTAAACACTTCCGGTTGTCGAATCTATAAAGGGTACGTAGATCACACTCTCCCCTCTCCTTGCTATGCATCACCATGATCTTGCGTGTCCGTAGGAATTTTTTTGAAATTACTATGTAACCCAACAAGACTTGCAAGATAGGATCAAGAACTCTCATATATTGATGAAAAACATAATAGGTTCAGATCTGAAATCATGGCACTCGGGCCCTAGTGACAAGCATTAAGCGCATAGAAAAGTCATTAGCAACATCAATCTCAGAAGATAGTGGATACTAGGATCAAACCTACAAAATTAACTCGATTACATGATAAATCTTCATCCAACCCATCACCGCCCAGCAAGCCTATGATGGAATTACTCACGCACGGCGGTGAGCATCATGAAATTGTGATGGAGGATGGTTCATGATGATGATGGCGACGGATTCCCCTCTCCCGAGCCCCGAACGGACTCCAGATCAGCCCTCCCGAGGGAGTTTAAGGCTTGGCGGCGGCTCCGTATTGTAAAACGCAATGAATCCTTCTCTCCTGGTTTTTCTCCCCGAAAGTGAATATATGGAGTCCAGGTTGAGGTCGGTGGAGCGTCAGGGGGCCCACGAGGCAGGGGGTGAGCCCAGGGGGCAGGCGCGCCCCCACCCTCATGGACAGGTGGGGCACCCCCTGACCTGGATCTTCCTTCCAATATTCATTATATATTCCAAAATAAAGCTTCGTTGATTTTTAGGTCATTTGAGAACTTTTATTTCTAACACAAAAATAACACCATGGCAATTTCTGCCTGAAAACAGCGTCAGTTCCGGGGTTTAGTCCCATTCAAAATCATGCAAGTTAGAGTCCAAAACAAGGGCAAAAGTTTTGGAAAAGTAGATACAAGAGAGGACAATCAACTCCCCCAAGCTTAAACCTTTGCTTGTCCTCAAGCAATTCAGTTGATAAACTGAAGTTGATAAAGAAAAACTTTTACCAAACTCTGTTGCTTCTTGTTGTTGTAAATATGTAAAGCTAGCATCAAGTTTCACCAAAGATTATGACTAAACATATTCCACAATAACATTTACGTCTCATATTTACTCATATCAAATGGCATAATCAAGTAGCGAGCGATAATAATAAATCTTGGATGATTAGCACCTTTCTCAAAACAATCATTGATATGATATAACAAGATGGTATCTCGCTAGCCCTTTCTGAGACCGCAAAATAATAATGCTGAGCACTTTTAAAGATCAAGGACTGACTAGACATTCCAATTCATGGTAAAGAGATCCATTCAAGTCATACTCAATCCTAAAACTAACAGTAATGGATGCAAATGACAGCGGTGCTCTTCCAACTGGTGCTTTTAATAAGAAGATGATGACTCAACATAAAAGTAAATAGATATGAATAATATTTTGAGCGGTATACTTTCATTGTCAACATAACAATCAAGAGATGGCGATATCTTCCATGCTACACACATTATAGGCGGTTCCCAAACAGAATGGTAAAGTTTATACTCCCCCTACGCCAACAAGCATCAATCCATGGCTTGCTCGAAACAATGAGTGCCTCCAGCTAACAACAGTCCTGAGGGAGTTTTGTTTGCAGTTATTTTGATTTGATTTGCATAAAGCATGGGACTAGGAATCTCGGTGACCAGCCATTTTCTCATGAGTTAGGAGCAGAGTCCACTCCTCACTACTGGAATCAGCTAGTTTGCCATCTGCCAGTTCTTTGCCGTCCGCTAGCGGACGGCAAAGAAGCTCTTTGCCATCAGCTTCCAAAAAGCGGACGGCAAAGAACTGGCTGATGGCAAAGACCAAGTTTGCCATCAGCCAGTTCTTTGCCGTCGGCTAGCGGACGGCAAAGAGGGAGGGGCCCCACTGACAAACTGCATAAAAAAAACTAACGGGGCCCCTCTTTGCCGTCCGCTAGCGACGGCAAAGAGCAAGAAGGCGGACGGCAAAGTGCCGCGACGGCAAAGAGGGAGGCCCCACGTAACGTAACGGGGCCGCACCCCACACCCCCCTCTCTCTCTCTTTCCTCTCCCACCTCTCGCCACCCCGTCGCACCACGCCCGCCGGCCGCCCCAGCGCCCCCCCGGCGCCCCCCGCCCCGTCGCCCCCGCCGCCCCCGCCGCCCTGCGGTCTGGGGCGCGGCACCTGCGCCGCGCCCCGCCGCCCGCCGCCCCAGGCCGCCCCGCCCCTCCTCCGCCGCCCCAGGCCGCACCGCCCCCTCCTCCACCCTGCAGGTGAGCTTCTTCCTTTTTTTCCTTTTTTCTGTTTTTTTAGTTTTAGGTTTATGTTTAATTTAGATTTAGTTTTAGTTTTAGGATTAGTTTTTAGGTTTATAGGTTTAGTTTTAGTTTAGTTTTAGGTTTAGATTTAGTTTTTTTCTTTTTCTGTTTTTTTAGTTTTAGGTTTAGGTTTAGTTTAGTTTTAGGAAAGAAGAAAAAGAGAAAAAGAAGAGATCAGGAGAAGAAGAAGAAGAGGAGGAGGAGAAGAAAAAAGAAGAAGAGGAAGAAGAAGAAGAAAAAAGAGGAGAGGAGGAGAAGAAGAAGAGGAAAAAGGAAAGGAGGAAGAAGAAGAAGAAAAAAGAGGAGAGGAGGAGAAGAAGAAGAGGAAAAAGGAAAGGAGGAAGAGAAGAGAAGAAGAAGAAGAAGAAGAAGGAAAAAAAGGAAGAAAAGGAAAAAGAGGAAGAAGAAGAAAAGGAAAAAAACCCGACCCGACACGGTACCCTGACCCCGACCCGGCACCCTGACACGACACCCCGACCCCGACCCGACCCCCGACACCCCGACCCGAGCCCCGACGGCACCCCGACACGACACCCCAACCCCGACCCCGACCCGGCATCCCGACCCCGACCCGACACCCCGACCCCGAGACCCCGACCCCGACCCTGACACCTCGATCGACCCCGAGCCTGACCCGACACCCCGACCCCGAGCCTGACCCGACACCCCGACCCCCCGAGCCTGACCCGACACCCCGACCCCGAGCCTGACCCGACACCCCGACCCCCCGAGCC
>NW_024111796.1:0-10058 GCF_003073215.2 Triticum urartu | reverse complement strand
GCTCCCACTTTCAAATATGTATCCAGATCGAGACATAGAGTCATCTAGATCGATGTAAAAAGCTTGCATCGATGTAACTCTTTACGACGAACTCTTTTTATCACCTCCATAACCGAGAAATGTTTCCTTAGTCCTCTAAGGATAATTTTGACCGCTGTCAAGTGATCTACTCCTAGATCACTATTGTACTCCCTTGCCAGAATCATGCTAAGGTATACAATGGGACTGGTAAACAACATAGCATACTTTATAGAACCTATGAGTGAGGCGTAGGGAATGACTTTTCATTCTCTTTCTATTTTCTGATGTGGTCGGGTTTTGAGTCTTCACTCAACTTCACACCTTGCAACACAGGCAAGAACTCCTTCTTTCACTATTCCATTTTGAACTACTTCAAAATCTTGTCAAGGTATGTACTCGTTGAAAAAACTTATCAAGCACCTTGATCTATCTCTATAGATCTTGATGTTCAATGTGTAAGCAGCTTCATCGAGGTCTTTCTTTGAAAAACTCTTTTCAAACACTCCTTTATGCTTTCAGAAAATTCTACATTATTTCCGATCAACAATATGTCATTCACATATACTTATCAGAAATGCTGTAATGCTCCCACTCACTTTCTTGTAAATACAGGCTTCACTGGAAGTATGTATAAAACCATATGCTTTGATCACTTTATCAAAGCATATATTCCAACTCTGAGATGCTTGCACCAGTCCATAGATGGATCGCTGAAGCTTGCTCACTTTGTTAGCACCTTTAGGATCAACAAAACCTTCTGGTTGCATCATATACAACTCTTCTTTTAAGAAATCTATGAAGGGATATAGTTTTGACATCCATTTGCCAGATTTCATAAAATGCAGCAACTGCTAACATGATTCAGACAGACTTTTAAGCATCGATACGAGTGAGAAAATCTCATCATAGACAACACCTTGAACTTGTCAAAAACATTTTGCGACAATTAGAGCTTTGTAGATGGTAACACTACTATCAGCGTCCGTCTTCCTCTTGAGGATCCATTTATTCTTAATGACTCACTAATCATCGCGCAAGTCAATAAAAGTCCATACTTTGTTCTGATACATGGATCCCATCTCATATTTCATGGCCTCAAGCCATTTTGCGGAATATGGGCTCATCATCGCTTCCTCATAGTTCGTAGGTTTGTCATGGTCAAGTAACATGACATCTAGAACAGGATTACCATACCACTCTGGTGTGGATCTCACTCTGGTTGACGTACGAGGTTCGGTAGTAACTTGATCTGAAGTTACATGATCATCATCATTAGCTTCCTCACTAATTGGTGTAGGAGTCACAGGAACAGATTTCTGTGATTAACTACTTTCCAATAAGGGAGCAGGTACAATTACCTCATTAAGTTCTACTTTCCTCCCACTCACTTCTTTCAAAAGAAACTCCTTCTCTGGAAAGGATCCATTCTTAGCAACGAATGTCTTGCCTTCGGATCTCTGATAGAAGGTGTACCCAAGAGTCTCCTTTGGGTATCCTATGAAGACACATTTCTCCAATCTGGGTTTGAGCTTATCAGGATGAAACTTTTTCACATAAGCATCGCAACCCCAAACTTTAAGAAACGACAACTTTGGTTTCTTGCCAAACCATAGTTCATATGGCATCGTCTCAACGGATTTAGATGGTTCCCTATTTAACGTGAATGCAGCTGTCTCTAATGCATAACCCCAACATGATAGTGATAAATCGGTAAGAGACATCATAGATCGCACCATATCTAATAAAGTGTGCTTATGACGTTCGGACACACCATTATGTTGTGGTGTTCCAGGTGGCGTGAGTTGCGAAACTATTCTGCATTGTTTCAAATGAAGACAAACCTCATAACTCAAATATTCTCCTCCACGATCAGATCGTAGAAACTTTATTTTCTTGTTACGATGATTTTCCACTTCACTCTGATATTCTTTGAACTTTTCAAACGTTTCATACTTGTGTTTGATTAAGTAGATATACCCATATCTTCTCAAATCATCTATGAAGGTGAGAAAATAACGATACCCGCCGCGAGCCTCAACACTCATCGGACTGCATACATCAGTATGTATTATTTCCAACAAGTCTGTTGCTCGCTCCATTGTTCGGGAGAACGTAGTCTTAATCATCTTGCCCATGAGGCATGGTTCGCAACCATCAAGTGATTCCAAAAGCCCATCAGCATGGATTTTCTTCATGCGATTTACACCAATATGACCTAAACGGCAGTGCCACAAATAAGTTACACTATCATTATTAACTTTGCATGTTTTGGCTTCAATATTATAAATATGTGTATCACTACGATCAAGATTCAATAAACCATTCACCTTGGGTGTATGACCACATAAGGTTTTATTCATTTAAACATAATAACAATTATTCTCTAACTTAAGTGAATAACTGCATTGCAATAAACATGATCCAATCATATTATGCTCAACGCAAACAGCAAATAACATTTATTTTAGGTTCAACACTAATCCCGAAAGTATAAGGAGTGTGTGATGATGATCATATCAATCTTGGAACCACTTCCAACACACATCGTCACTTCACCCTTAACTAGTCTCTGTTCATTCTGCAACTCCCGTTTTGAGTTATTAATCTCAGCAACTGAACTAGTATCAAATACTGAGGGGTTGCTATAAACACTAGTAAAGTACACATCAATAACATGTATATCAAATATACCTTTGTTCACTTTGCCATCCTTCTTATCCGCCAAATACTTGGGGCAGTTCTGCTTCCAGTGACCAATCCCTTTGCAGTAGAAGCACTTAGTCTCAGGTTTAGGTCTAGACTTGGGCTTCTTCACTTGAGCAGCAACTTGCTTGCTGTTCTTCTTGAAGTTCCCTTTATTCCCTTTGCCCTTTTATTGAAACTAGTGGTCTTGTCAACCATCAACACTTGATGCTTTTCTTGATTTCTACCTTCATCGATTTTAGCATCACGAAGAGCTTGGGAATCGTTTCCTATATCCCTTGCATATTATAGTTTATCACTAAGTTCCAGTAACTTGGTGATAGGGACTGGAGAACTATATCAATCACTATCTTATTTGGAAAATTAACTCCCACTTGATTCAAGTGATTGTAGTACTCAGACATTCTAAGCACATGCTCACTAGCTGAGCTATTCTCCTCCATCTTGTAGGCAAAGTACTTGTCAGAGGTCTCATACCTCTCGACTCGGGCATGAGTTTGAAATACCAATTTCAACTCTTAGAACATCTTATATGTTCAATGGCGTTCAAAATGTTTTTGACGTCCCAGTTCTAAGCCGTAAAGCATGGTGCACTAAACTATCAAGTAGTCATCGTACCGAGCTTTGTCAAACGTTCATAACGTCTGTATCTGTCCTGCAATAGGTCCGTCACCTAGCGGTGCATCAAGGACATAATACTTCGGTGCAGCAATGAGGATAACCCTCAGATCATGGAGCTAGTCTGCATCATTGCTACTAACATCTTTCAACTTATTTTTCTCTAGGAACATATCAAAAATAAACGGGGAGCTAAATCGCAAGCTATTGATCTACAAAATAGATATGCAAATACTATCAGGACTAAGTTCATGATAAATTAAAGTTCAATTAATCATATTACTTAAGAACTCCCACTTAGATAGACATCCCTCCAGTCATCTAAATGATCATGTGATCCAAATAAACTAAACCATGTCCGATCATCACGTGAGATCGAGTAGTTTTCAATGGTGAACATCATTATGTTGATCATATCCACTATATGATTCATGCTCGACCTTTCGGTCCCAGTGTTCTGAGGCCATATCTGCATATGCTAGGCTCATCAAGTTTAACCCGAGTATTCTGCGTGTGCAAAACTGGCTTGCACCCGTTGTAGATGAACGTAGAGCTTATCACACCCGATCATCACGTGGTGTCTCGGGACGACGAACTTTGGCAACGGTGCATACTCAGGGAGAACACTTTTATCTTGAAATTTAGTGAGATATCATCTTATAATGTTACCATCAATCAAAGCAAAATAAGATGAATAAAAGATAAACATCACATGCAATCCAAATATGTGACATGATATGGCCTTCATCATCTTGTGCTTTTGATCTCCATCTCCAAAGTACTGTCATGATCTCCATTGTTACCGGCATGACACCATGATCTCCATCATCTTGATCTTTTATCAACGTGTCATCACATGGTCATCTCACCAGCTATTGCTTTTGCAACTATTGCTATCGCATAGCGATAAAGTAATACTACAAAAAAAGATACATCCGTGACATTTTCTGTCGAACGCAAAAAAATTCTGTCATACATAGGACACTTCTATGATGATAATTGTGACAAAACCCGGTATCATCATAGATGTGGTGGGCTCCTACTTCTATGACAAAAAATCATGACAAAAAATGGGCTTTTCGTCCTGGGCGGGCCGGAGACGCAGCTGCATGACATTCTTTGGGTCGTCCATCCATGACGGAAAAAACCATGGTAGAAGCAAGGGGGAGGAAAATTTCGGGGAGTTCCGGGTTATGGTGGGAGGTCGGGGGCCGAGCGATGCGCGTTTCTCTCGTACATGTACGCACGTGTGTGCGAGGCGTTGGCTCTAACTACACCCGAGCGAGGCGTTGGCCTCTAACTGAACCCGAGAGATTGCACTGCAGGCTACGCGTTACTGAACCCGAGCAATCGATCGATGGCTGTTAACTGAACCCGATCGAAGCGATTCCTTCGCTACTGCTGCTAACTGAAGCTGATCGATTGGATGAACATTGAGCATTGTGGGCGGGGGGGTTGGATGAACAGTGAGCGGTGGCGTTGCCTCTGGATGAACAGGACCCCGTGGTGTGTCGGAGGGCTGGATGAACAGTAGACGGTGGAGGGGTGCCCGTGGAGGGGTGGATGAACAGGACCCCATGGTGTGGATGGCTGGATGAACAGTAGACGGTGGAGGGATGGTTAAACAGGACCCCGTGGTGTGGAGGGCTGGATGAACAGTAGACGGTGGAGGGTGCCCGTGGAGGGGTGGTTGAACAGGACCCCGTGGTGTGGAGGGCTGGATGAACAGTAGACGGTGGAGGGGTGGTTGAACAGTAGCCGGTGGAGTAGCGCGCGGTGGAGGCTGGATGAACATGAGCTCGTGGATGAACAGTCGCAGGTGGAGGCTGGAGGAAGTCGACGGTGGATGAACAGTAGCTTGTGGAGGCTGGAGGGGGTCGACGGTGGAGATGAACAGTATCCCATGGAGTCCCGTTTTGCGGTACGCAACACCCCCCCGATGAACAGGACCCTCGTTTCGACCGTAGCGCTCCAGCACAAGTTCGTTTCGTCCGTTTTGCGGTACGCCACACCCCTCCTGATCAATAGGACCCCCGTTTTGACCATAGGAGGTCCGTTTCCTCCCAATTGCGGTACGCCAGACCCCTCCCGATGAACAGGATCCCGTTTCGTACGTGGCCGGTCGATCAAAAGGCCGTTTCCTCCGTTTTGCGGTACACCGGGCCTTGTTTCCATCGCCTGTTCCGTCCAAGCCCTCCCGATGAACACGACGCATTCCGTTGCCTCCCCATGAAACATGCACATTCCGTTGCCTCCCATGAACACGACGACGATGCTGTTTCTCCGTTCCGACCCAGCCATGTACACGAGCCCTAGCCGTACGTATGCGCGAGTAGGCGTTCGAGACCCCGCCCATATGTACACATACGTGGCTGTATTTTATTTCTTGCACCCTGGCCGTTGTACGTACGTGTAAATGCTACATGCGCGCCTCTACTACGACACGTGCACGCCTCTACTACGACATGTGCGCGCCTCTACATCGACCAGTATGTACGTACATGTTCGCGACCAGAATGACAACGCTACGTACGCTTCGACCAGGTGGGTCCCGACTGTCAGACACTTCCTTGCCTGCGAAGATGTAGCTGGTGGGTCCCAGTAATCAGGGGGCGAATCGTTTTTTTTGCCCGGACGCACTTCCTTGCGTGCGAAGATGTAGCTGGTGGGTCCCAGCAGTCAGGGGAAACATTATTTTGCGAAATACAGTGGCCCGTCCGGCGGGTCCCAGCTGTCAGGTGGAGGAATCATTATTTTCCACGTAATAAGGAGGCACTTCCTTGCTGCGGCCGTGGACCCAGCTGTCAGCCTCTCCACGTATAGTCCACGCTCGATGGAAGTCGTTCCTTGACCATGTTGACCATGCCGCGCTGAGAGCACCAGGGCGGTGGACGATGGTGAGGCCAAGAAGGTGTGTCTCGCTCGATATTCTCTGCGATTTTCTTCAAGAAAATTTAGCATGGCTATCGTTACATGAAAGTCTATATGTATGCTCAGAAAAACTTTATTTGATTCTGAACTTCTGATATAACTCTATAAGCTTCCTTTTCCATGGTCTTGGCAGGTAAAAAACCTCTGGTTTGGGCAATCACTGCTGATAAAAGTGGGTACGTGAATCAGGTCAACTTCTTGATCATGGTACCGTGGACATATATTTTCAAGGTACTTCCTTCGGTGCGGCACTCACTTGCATGGGTATCGCGTCGAAACATCGCTAGTACTGGTTGATGTCGAGTCCACCCAGCTAGATCAGTGGGGATACATTTATTTCTGCGAAAATTACAGTGGCCCGTCCGGCTGTCCATTGAGGCCGCCAAATAGGTCGCTCACGCCTGTCAGGCTGCGAGGTGGATCCATTCATCTTTCCATATCAGATAAGGATTGGCACTCTTTGCTGCGGCCTCGTGCTAAAAGGTGGTACTCCAAGCCTCATGTCAGCCTTCTACGTGTACTATCCACGTCTCGTGAGATGCGTTCGCAGATGTCTGATCCACTGACCAACCGGCCGTCGAAGACGAGAGAGCACCAGCGAGAGCGATGTCGGGAACTTGGACGGACGTAGAGACGTATGAAAGTGGACGGCACGGAGAGATAGCGTAAGGATAGACTCCCGGTCGTGTGCTGGTCATTCCACTCTAGGCTGTGAGTACAGGCTGAGATAAAATTGACAATTGTTGACAGTGAGTTGTTGGTTACCGTCGCTCTCGTGGAGCAGTCAAGTAAAAACGTTATTCAGTGTGAAGTAGTTAGATTGTCAGAGGATGGCGGATTAGGCCTTCCTGACATGTGCATGTACAAGGAAAGTAAACAGTGTCCACTGAAGGCGTGAGGCCTGCGCGGCAAGATCAGGACATTCAACTCAAAATTATATTCCAACACTTCGTGGCCGTGTAAGTGAGGAGGGAGCAGGCAGTCATGGCGGCGCTGCAGGCATTGAATTTAGAACTCTTGCTATTGTCATCTGGGAAGCAGGGAAGAGCGAGTGCTAGAGATGAAGAAGCACACGGAGGTGCCGTTGGATGGACATCCAACATAATCGAGTGCTAGTGCAGTGCCGTTTACGAAGGACTTTCTAACATACACTGTGGAAAACGGATCAGTGCGAATACCCCGCTCCCATGTGCCATTTAGTTTCTAATAATTTACAGCCCATTGTCGTTTGCTCATCTAACTTAAGAGTTTTTGTCTGGAGACCCAATATTCTTTGTTGTTAGCATTACAGACCCATATTGTGGCACGGTTTAAAAAATACAAATGTATACGATTTGCATATTTCGGTCGCATGGTCCGAACTGTTTTTAATCCCGAAATTTTCGAGACTCACATTCAAACTGATTTTAAAAATAAATTGTATATCAATATAAAATCCAACAAATTCTCCATGCATAAAAATTAATGTAATTTAAAATCTTCAATGAAAAAAAGATATTTGAAACTAATTGCCGGTTTGATGTGTTTTAAAAATGTACAACCCATTTCTCATTACTGATGGGCCATTTTCTCGGCCAGCCGAATGAAAGCTCTCCTCGTCTTGAAAGATTTGCAGCCCAACAGGCCTGACAAAGCGACTTACTTGGCAAATCACAAAAAACTGAGGCTGTGGGGTGGACCCAGCTGTCAGCCTCTCCACGTACAGTACTCTTCCGATGGAAGTTTGTTCCTTGACCACGTTGACCACGCCGCGCGAGAGCACCACGGCGGTGGACGACGGAGGCCTAGGAAGGGGACGACGCGGAGCCGGTGCAGTGGAAGCCCGCGCGGAGAGGACTACGAGGGTCACTGGTTCGGCTGCGGTGTGAGGCTGCCGTCGCAGGGCCTGGCCAGCGGTGGGAATAGTAGGGGGCGGTGAGGCCTCTGCGGCAGCACAGCCGGCCACGGGAGGCAGGAGCATGCGGCACGACCGGCGCTGCTTTGGGCGGCTGGAGCAAGAAGACCAGAGGTTGAAGAAGCACTACGGCCGTTGGATGGACATCGTACGGTCACTGGAGCTAGAATCGTTCATATTGACTAAGTTGACAAAGCCCTTCGTCCCCGTCAACTTAGTAGGCCCACAAGTCAGTCCTCCCACCAAGGTGGGTCCCAGCTAGCCGGGGGAGTATTCATTTTTTTGTGCGTAATAAGGAGGCACTTCCGGTGGGTCCGAGCTGACAGCGGGGGGAACGTTTTTTTCGCGAAATACGTGGCCCATCCGGTGGGTCCCAGCAGTCAGGGGGAAACGATTTTTTCGCAAAATACTGGTGGCCCGTCCGGTGGGTCCCCGCTGTCAGGTGGAGGAATAATTATTTTCGCGTAATAAGGAGGCACTTCCTTGCGGCTGCCGTGGACCCAGCTGTCAGCCTCTCCACATACAGTACTCTTCTGATGGAAGTCGTCGTTGACCACGTTGACCACGCCGCGCTGAGAGCACTAGGGCGGTGGACGACGGCGAGGACTAGGAAGGGACGACTCGGAGCCCGGGAAGATGCAGCAGTGGATGCCCACGCGAAGAGTACGAGGGTTCACTGGTTCAACTGCGGTGTGAGGCTGCTATCGCCGCAGAATAACAGGGGGTGTGGGTGAGTAGAGGCATGGCCTGGCCAGCGGTGGGAGTAGTAGGGGGCGTTGAGGCCTCGCGGAATCACAGCCGGCCACGGGAGGCAGGAGCACGCAGCACGACCGGCGCTGGTTTGGGCGGCTGGAGCAAGAAGACTAGAGGTTGAATAAGCACTACGGCCGTTGGATGAATATCGTACGGTAACAGGAGCTAGAATCGTTCATATTGACAAAGTTGACAAAGCCTCCGTCCCCGTCAACTTGGTAGGCCCACAAGTCAGCCTCCCACTATGCTGGTTTCCGGCTGGCAGGGGGAATATTCATTTTTTATGCGTAATAAGGAGGCACTTCCTTGCGTGCGAAGATAGCTGGTGGGTCCGACATGTCAGCGGGGGCACTTTATTTCGCGAAATACAAAGGCCCTTTTGGTGGGTCCCAGATGTCAGGTGGAGGAATCATTATTTTGCGTGTAATAAGGAGGCATTTCCTTGTGTGCGGCTGTGGACCCAGCTGTCAGCCTCTCCATGCACATTCTACTTCTGATGGTGTCGTTCGTTGACCATGTTGACCACGCCGCGTCGAGCGCATCCAAGGTGGTAGACGACGGCGAGGCCCCGGACAGCAACGAGCCGGAGATGGGAAGACGCATGAGTAGAGTCGCAGACAGAGAGGTGTACGAGGGTTAACTGGTTCTAGAGCGGTGTGGTTCGGTAGTCGGTGGAGAAGAACAGGAGGTGTGGAGGGGTGGAGGGATGGCCTGGCCAACGGTGGAGTAGCGCTTCATAGCGAAGCTTGCAAAGCAGAGCTGCTAGGAGCAGGAGGCGGGAGGTGGTCCCGGCAGCGCTGGAGGAAGAAGACGAGAGATTGAAGATGGATGCCGGTCGTTGGATGTAAATCCAACGGCTAACATGTCGGAATCATTTGTTGACTAAATTGACAACGGCTTGCATTGGCTTCGACCTATTGGCCCACATTTCAGCCTCCAAAAATGTGGCACGTATTCAACCCATTTTTTCAGAATTTACAGTCTTTTTTTTGCGCGGTAGAATTTACAGTCAATTTGATCTCTTTTTTTTGAATTACAGCCATTAGCTGGGCTGGGTGAACAAATAATGTAGCGTCCATGCGGCCCGTTTATTTTATTTCCTAAAAAATTACAGCCCATTTGCACTTTCTCGAAATAC
>NW_024111795.1:0-20507 GCF_003073215.2 Triticum urartu | reverse complement strand
TTCCCGTGTAAATAGTTTTATTTCTTTTCTTTTCTTTGGGGGTCAGTAGGAGAAGACCATGATTAAATTGTTGAAGTGGCTCTTATATGCTTTATTGTTGATTTAACCAAGAGCCCATATTGCTTTGTCTTCTCCTGTTTATCTAATGCTCGCAGATTCCAGCTTAGTCCAATGCATGTGCACTCTTATTATTATTCACATCGTTCGGTCGTGCAAGTGAAAGGCAATTATGATGATATATGATGGACTGACTGAGATGAGAAAAACTGGTACAAACTCAACCTCTTTTGTTTTTGTAAATATGATGAGTTCATCGTTCTTGATTGAACTTGTTATGAATAAACATGTTTGCAATGACAATTAAAGATCATAGTTGCTTGTGCCATGCTTGATTAGCTATGAGTTATAAGGTTTACCTTGCGTGCCAACATGCTATTAAAATGGTTATGATGTGGTATGATAGGTGGTATCCTCCTCTGAATGATTTAAGTGACTTGACTTGGGCACATGTTCACGCATGTAGTTGAAACAAATCAACATAGCCTTACGATATTTATGTTCATGGTGGATTATATCCTTACTTCATGCTTGCATCCAATGTTTATTAATTTTAATGCATTGTACATGGACTGTTGTCGCTCTCTAGTTGGTCGCTTCCCAGTCTTTTGCTAGCCTTCACCTGTACTAAGCGGGAATACTGCTTGTGCATCCAATCCCTTAAACCCCAAAGTTATTCCAGATGAGTCCACTATACCTTCCTATATGCGGTATCTACCTGCCGTTCCAAGTAAATTTGTATGTGCCAAACTCTAAACCTTCAAATAATCATCCTGTTTTGTATGCTCGAATAGCTCATGTATCAACTAGGGTGTCTGTATCTTCCATGTTAGGCGGGTTATTCTCAAGAGGAGTGGACTCCGCTCCTCACTCACGAGATAAATGGGCTGGTCACCGGGATGCCCAGTCCCATGCTTTATGCAAACTAAATCAAAATAATTGCAAACAAAACTCCCCCTGGGACCTGATGTATAGTTGGAGGCACTCGTTGTTTCGAGCAAGCCATGGATTGATTTGTTGGTGGAGGGGGAGTATAAACTTTACCATTCTGTTTGGGAACCCTATAATGTGTGTAGCATGGAAGATATCGCCATCTCTTGGTTGTTATGTTGACAATGAAAGTATACCGCTCAAAATGTTATTCACCTCTATTTCAAAACCGAGCTCTGGCACCTCTACAAATCCCTGCTTCCCTCTGCGAAGGGCCTATCTATTTACTTTTATGTTGAGTCATCACCCTCTTATTAAAAAGCACTAGCTGAGAGCGCAGCTGTCATTTGCATTCATTACTGTTAATTTATATTGGGTGTGACTATGATTGGATCTCTTTTACCATGAATTACAATGTCTAGTCAGTCCTTGATCTTTAAAGGTGCTCTGCATTTATGTTTTGCGGTCTCAGAAAGGGCTAGCGAGATACCATCTTGTTATATCATATTATGATTGTTTTGAGAAAGTGTTGTCATCCGAGATTTATTATTATGGCTTGCTAGTTGATTATGTTATTGATATGAGTAATCATGAGACCTGAGAATTATTGCAAATGTGGTTAGTTATAATCTTTGCTGAAAACTTGAATGCTAGCTTGACATATTTACAACAACAAGAGCAAACAGAGTTTGTAAAAGTTTTTCTTTATTTCTTTCAGTTTGTCAACTGAATTGCTTGAGGACAAGCAAGGGTTTAAGCTTGGGGGAGTTGATACGTCTCCAACGTATCTACTTTTCCAAACACTTTTGCCCTTGTTTTGGACTCTAACTTGTATGATTTGAATGGAACTAACCCGGACTGACGCTGTTTTCAGCAGAATTGCCATGATGTTGTTTTATGTGCAGAAAACAAAAGTTCTCGGAATGACCTGAAACTCCACGGGATATCTTACAATAAATAATAAAAAATCCTCGCCAAAGATGAAGACCAGGGGGCCCACACCCTTCTCACGAGGGTGGGGGGCGCCCCCCTAGGGCGCGCCCCCTACCTCGTGGGCCCCCTGGAGACCCCCCGACTCCAACTCCAACTCTATATAACTGCTTTCGGGGAAAAAAATAGGAGAGAAGAAATCATCGCGTTTTACGATACGGAGCCGCCGCCAAGCCCTAAAACCTCTCGGGAGGGCTGATCTGGAGTCCGTTCGGGGCTCCGGAGAGGGGGATTCGTCGCTGTCATCATCATCAACCATCCTCCATCACCAATTTCATGATGCTCACCGCCGTGCGTGAGTAATTCCATCGTAGGCTTGCTGGACGGTGATGGGTTGGATGAGATTTATCATGTAATCGAGTTAGTTTTGTTAGGGTTTGATCCCTAGTATCCACTATGTTCTGAGATTGATGTTGCTATGACTTTGCTATGCTTAATGCTTGTCACTAGGGCCCGAGTGCCATGATTTCAGATCTGAACCTATTATGTTTTCATCAATATATGAGAGTTCTTGATCCTATCTTGCAAGTCTATAGTCACCTATTATGTGTTATGATCCGTTAACCCCGAAGTGACAATAATCGGGATACTTACCGGTGATGACCGTAGTTTGAGGAGTTCATGTATTCACTATGTGCTAATGCTTTGTTCCGTTTCTCTATTAAAAGGAGGCCTTAATATCCCTTAGTTTCCATTAGGACCCCGCTGCCACGGGAGGGTAGGACAAAAGATGCCATGCAAGTTCTTTTCCATAAGCACGTATGACTATATTCGGAATACATGCCTACATTACATTGACGAATTGGAGCTAGTTCTGTGTCACCCTATGTTATGACTGTTACATGATGAACCGCATCCGGCATAATTATCCATCATTGATCCAATGCCTACGAGCTTTCCATATACTGGTTTACGCTTATTTACTTTCCCGTTGCTATTGTTACAATCACTACAAAACACCAAAAACATTACTTTGCTTTCATTACTCTTTTGTTACCGTTACCATCACTATCATATTACTTTGCTACTAAACACTTTGCTGCAGATACTAAGTTTCCAGGTGTGGTTGAATTGACAACTCAGCTGCTAATACTTGAGAATATTCTTTGGCTCCCCTTGTGTCGAATCAATAAATTTGGGTTGAATACTCTACCCTCGAAAGCTGTTGCGATCCCCTATACTTGTGGGTTATCACCCCTGCCTCCTGTTACCATCCGCCTACATGTACAGTTCGGGACCCCTACCCGAGATCCGCCGGTTTTGACACCGACATTGGTGCTTTCATTGAGAGTTCCACTGTGCCGTCACCGTAAGGCTTGATGGCTCCTTCGATCATCGGTAACGATGCGGTCCAGGGTGAGGTTTTCCTCCCCGGACAGATCTTCGTATTCGGCGGCTTCGCACTGCGGGCCAATTCGCTTGGCCATCTGGAGCAGATCGAGAGCTACGCCCCTGGCCATCAGGTCAGGTTCGGAAACTTAAACTACACTACCGACATCCGCGGAGACTTGATCTTCGACGGATTCGAGCCCATGTCAGGTGCGCCGCACAATCACGACGAGCATGACGTAACTCTGCCGTCGGACAGTGTTCGGGAGATCACACCTGCAACTACTCCGGCCTTCAATCCGGAGCAAATTGCGCCATCCGAGGACGGGGGATAGACCCCGCCATGGAGGCCGCACTCTCAGTGGCGATGAGCCGGATACTGACTTCACCCCTTACGAGAGCCGTGTTGCCGAACCACTGGATTCGTCTCCGGCCACGGACTCCGAGCCGCCTGCGTCCGTGCCTATCGAATCCGATTGGGCGCCGATCATGGAGTTCACCTCCGCGATATCTTTCAGCACTCACCTTTCGGCGACATGCTAAATTCATTAAGGTCTCTCTCCTTGTCAGGAGATCCTTGGCCGAACTATGTCCGGCTAGAATGGGATGCGGACGACGAAGAAATTCGCTGCCCACCCACCACCCACTTAGTAGCCTCTGTCGACGATTTAACCGACATGCTCGATTTCGACTCCGAAGACATCGACGGCATGGACGATGATGCAGGAGAGGAACAGGAACCAGTGCCCACAGGGCGCTGGACAGCCACTTCACCACATGACATATACATGGTGGATACACCCAAAGAAAACAATGACGAAGAACGGCAGGATGCAGCGAAGAATAGCTCCCTCGAGAAGCAAGCAAAGCGTCGGCATAGGCGCCGCTCAAAATCCCGCCTCGGCAAAAACAGCGATAACAGCCGCAAGAGAAAATAACACTCCAGTCGACTCCAGAGGAAACGACGACCACATTGACCCAGCGGCAGAGCACGATGAAACTGCAAACGGCGAACATAGTACGGATCCGATGTCCGAACACGGCGACGCCGAGGATAAACCTCATCAACCCCTCTGGGGAGGAAAACAGTCCGGACGAAGATGCACACATCATCCCGGAAACGCACTTGGAACAGAGAACCTCCGCAGAAGGCTTATTGCCACAAGCGAGGAGTCTGAAGAAGCAGAAGCAAAGGCTTAAGGCCACAAATACGCTCAACAGCAGGTGGAACAAAGTGCTCGAACAAAGAAAAGTATGGTGGAAGTTACCACACAAAGAGCTATCCAAAGCGCAAGCTATTACCTGAATTCGACGATGAGGCCGTAGAGCCCACACAGCCGAAAAATAAAACGGCCAACCGGCCGGATCAACCACCTTGTGACCGCGATAGAGCGGCTAACAAGGCCGCACATAAGTCAACACACGATCTACGTGAGGACTTGCGCCAAAAATCCAGTATGACCAGATCCATCTATGGATCTAGGAAGCGCGCTCCGCACAAAATCAAAACCGAATACTACAACCGTCCGAACGCCATGATACATCCAAATACAGGGGTGCCGCACACCCCCTATGTTTCACCGATGAGGTGCTGGACCACGAATTCCCAGAAGGATTCAAACCAGTGAACATAGAGGCGTACGACGGGACCACAGACCCTGGGGTCTGGATTGAGGACTTTATCCTCCATATCCATATGGCTCGCGGAGACGATCTCCATGCCATCAAATACTTGCCCCTCAAGCTTAAAGGACCAGCTCGGCACTGGCTGAAAAGCCTCCCCGAAAACTCAATTGGAAGTTGGGAGGAGCTCGAGGATGCTTTTCGGGCTAATTTTCAAGGGACCTATGTCCGACCTCCGGATGCAGACGATTTAAGTCATATAATTCAACAGCCCGGAGAGTCAGCCCGAAAGCTTTGGAACAGGTTTCTCACTAAGAAGAACCAAATCGTCGACTGCCCGGACGCCGAAGCCTTAGCAGCTTTCAAGCACAGCGTCCGAGACGAATGGCTCGCCAGACACCTCGGCCAAGAAAAACCGAGAACAATGGCAGCCCTGACAAGCCTCATGACCCGCTTTTGCGCGGGCGAAGATAGCTGGTTAGCCCGCAGTAGCACCAGCGACCCAAGCACATCCGAAGTCAGGGATGGCAATGGAAAACCACGACGCAGTAAAAGCAAGCGTAAATAAAGAAGACAGCCCAGATAATACGGCGGTAAACGCCGGATTCAGGGGCTCTCGACCAGGTCAGCGGAAAAAGCCTTTCAAAGGCAGCAGAGATGGACCGTCCAGCCTAAACAAGATTCTAGACAAACTATGTCAGATTCATGGCACCCCCGATAAACCTGCAAATCACACCCACAGAGAATGCTGGGTCTTCAAGCAGGCCGGTAAGCTAAACGCCGAACACAAGGGGAGGGAGACACCAAGCGAAGACGAGGACGAACCTCGCCAGCAAAGCACTGGAGGACAGAAAAAATTCCCACCAGAGGTTAAAACAGTAAACATGATCCACGTGACGAAGAGGAGAAGCAAACATGCACTCCGAGACATACGCGCCGTAGAGCCCGTCACCCCTAAGTTCAACCCCTGGTTGGCCTGCCCGATCACTTTTGATCGCAGGGATCACCCGACAAGCATCCGGACATGAAGGATTGGCTGCCTTGGTGTTAGACCCAATAATAAACGGATACCATCTCACACGAGTCCTTATGGACGGCGGCAGTGGTCTAAATCTGATATATCAGGACACAGTCCGCAAAATGGGGATAGACCCGACAAAAATCAGCCACAGTAATACTACCTTCAAGGGAGTAATACCAGGCCCAGAGGCCCGCTCCACGGGCTCTCTAATACTAGAGGTTGTATTCGGTTCACCCGACAACTACCGAAGTGAGAAGTTAGACTTCGACATTGCTCCATTCCGAAGCGGCTATCAAGCACTACTCGGAAGAACAGCTTTCGCTCGTTTTAATGCGGTACCACATTACGCTTCTCTTAAGCTTAAGATGCCTGGTCCACGTGGCACCATCACAGTTAGTGGAAATATTGAGCGTTCTCTACGCGCGGAAGAACGTGCGGCGGCTTTAACAGCCGAGCACTAGACGGCCTCACCAACCAGAATAAATGACAGGTCGTCAAGACCGCGGACACGGTTAGAGAGTCCGGCGCATCACTAGATATACCTGAGATTGGTTTGATGGTTAAACCCTCATAGACGGTACCAGGGGCTTCCCGCGTGTAATCAGGGCTAGTTCGGCTCAACTTGACTTATCTTGAATTTTAATGGTTTATCGAGAATAACCAATTTTTTTGGCACGACAACTTTCACCTAAGTTCTTCTCTTTTACAGATGACAATCGTGCTACACCGTCCAGGACACGGCACAACGGAGACACAGGCGCAGACGTGCAGCAGGGACCCGCTCAAAGGTTTCTTTTCAGATTAAGACCCTGCGTAAACCTTTTTTACTGTCTCTTGTTGTTCACATCCTCCGGATACTCAACACAACCGAGAAGGATGCTGGTTATTGGCATTTCACCACGTCAGAATATTGCACGTACCTGGACACTCGGGGTTTATTATTAAGGGCATTGTTCAGCCCGATATGTTATAAAGACCGAATACCTTAGGGAGTGTTCGGCGTCGCGAGTTTGGCCTTATATGCATCAGCTCCGAATCATGTCTTTGGTCAAATGTTGGGTTTGCCCGGCTCCCGTGTTTTGCTACCTTACGTTCCGCTCTATTGGCTAAGGCGGCACCGGGAGAACTACTGCGATTGTGCCCTGGTTCATCTGGATGAGCACCTCAGTAGAGAAAGCAGAAAACTAACTGTCATGATAAAGCGCGAGACTGGTCAACCACTCGATGACTTAGGAATCTTCGGGATTCCTCCGCATTAACGAAGGGCCATTTCCTGGTCATGTACGTACGCGCACCATATTCGGACGAGCGCGGAGGTACCAGGGGCTATATAGTAGTCCCACCGTCAAACTCCTATGGCTAAGTGAAAGTGTTAAAGCAATATAGTCCGATTGCCTCGTTCGCTGCGCTACCACCTCCTTAATGGACCAAGACGTTGGATCAAGTGTGAATACGCGTTTTTTGCGAACACCCCCGCATTATATGCGTGGGGGCTGAAGCCGACGACTGCAAACTTTCAGGTTATATACATATATACATAAACGGCCGCACAGGAGGCATCATAATACTTTCAGGCAAAAGTATAAACACAGCCTTTATAAATTCAATAAAACATTGTTTTTACAATGGGAATACATGTCACTAGAACATAATATTCTTCGAGCACTGAGCCTCTATTGAACGAGCGCCTTCAAGGACTTCTTCAAAGTAGTGCTCGGCAGATACTCGGCCTACGGCCAAACTCTGGGTTGCAATAGCGGTGGCCTCCATCTCTGCCCAGTATATCTTGACACGGGCAAGTGCCATACGCGCACCCTCTATGCACGCCGACCTCTTCATAGCGTCGATGTGCGGCACAACACCAAGGAACTGTTGCACTAAACTAAAATAACTATTCGGCCTTGGCCCTTCCGGCCACAGATGATCCACAACAGACCTCATGGCAAGCCCGGACAACCTATGGAGCTTCGGCCCACTCGGCCATTCGCTCATTCAACAGCAGCGGACGCACTGGAACATGGAACTGTGACCAAAATAGCCTTTCCACTTCACGATCTTTTTGATCCTTGAAGTACTCGGCCACATCAACAGCACTGGCTGCCAAATCCACGTATGTGTCTGCAGAACTCAATAGTTGATCAAGAGGGGCATACTTCGGATCTCCGAACTTCGTCCGCAACAAAAAGGGCTTCCCAGCCGCGATATCTCCAGCTTGACGCAGCTCCTCCTTCGCCGCTCTGATTTTAGAGCGGGCTTCCTTGGCTGCTACCATGGCCTTCTCCAGGTCCGTCGCCTTCGCTCGGCTTTTTTTCAAGAAGCTGGTAACGGTTGGCAGGCATCTTTCAACTCAACGGCCATCTTGGCTATTTTTTCCTTGCTTTGGCAATGCGCAGCCTGTTCGGCCCTCAGCTCTTCGACCGCCTTTAGAGCGGCGCATCACTATTCCTGGCTTGTTCCTTGGCTCGGGCAAGTTCCGCCCGAAGGGTCTCCACGGCGGCAGCTCCATCTGCAGTCACAACATATTAAAGATACTAGCATCATGCTCCTCTTACTATGTGTTGATCACCGGAGAAATCACATACCCTGTGCCTCGTCGAGCCGCTTGTTGACAAGCACGATGTCGGCATCTGCCGCATCAAGTTGCCGCTTCAGCTCGGCAAACTCACCAGTCCGGCTAGCCACCGGACCTCCACCCACGTGCACACACTACAAAAAAATACACTTCTGTGGATACGTGTTTGTCACAGTTAGGTCGCTTTTTTGTCATGCCATGTACATTCCAATGACAAATTTATGACAGAATTCAAGATAGTCATACCTGTGCTGTCGGTAGGTGTTTCCATGACATTTACCCAAAATTATCATCACGGAAGTGCCCACTCCATGACGATTAAATCGTCGTGTCACAGAAGTGCTTTCATCAAGGGTGACCGACACATGGGCATCCACATAACGAACGCCGTTAAGCTATCGGGTCGGGTTTTGGATCGATAACCCATTAACAGCCCGACCAATGGGGATTTTCACGTGTAAAATCATTCATTGGCTGAAGGAAACACGTGTCAGCTCATCGTGGGACAGATGTCGCACTCAGTGGACGGAAGGCGCCCCTATGATACGTCAACACGTGGCACGGCTCAACAAAGGCCCATTCCTGTGAAAAAGCAGCCCGTTTGACTTGGTCAAAGGTGGCGGGCCGGCCCATGGAAAGCCTGTTAACGGCTTGTTCACAATATAGCCCATTTACAGCCCGACCCAAGGCCCGTTATGCCTATCCGAATTAGCCCAGTAGCGTCATCTGGGCCATCCAATATGATTCCAGCCCATTTTCACTTTTGGCCCATGTATGGCCCATGACGTCTTTCGGCACATATGAGGCCCTATGTAACTCTTGGCCTATTAACGGCCCGTGTTGAAACTGGCCCGTAATGAACAGTGTATCACTTTACACCCATTAATGGCCCGTGGTGAAACTGGCCCATAATGAACAGTGTATCACTTTATACCCATTAACGGCCCGTTATTCCATTGGGCCGTTTCTAGCCCATGTTAATTTTCGGCCTTCTCAGAGCCCATTTATTCTTGGGCTCATTTCCAGCATTCGTTTACTTACGGTCCGTTACTGTCATTTTCTGCTTGTGGGCCAAATTCAGCCCGTGGTTACAGTCGGCCCGTTTGTGGTCCATTAATACGTTGGGCCGTTTTCATAGCGTCATCAAATACGGCCTATTAACGATGGCCCATTGCGGTCGGCCCATGAACGGACGATTCCAACTCTAGCCCGTTTACGGCCATAATACGGCCTGTTATTGGCCCATGTTTGGCCAATCGATCATACGGCCCGTATAAGGCCCATTGATGATACGGCCCGTAGAAGGCCCATTGTTTCTACGGCCCGTAGAAGGCCTACTGTTTCTACGGCCCGTAGAAGGCCCACTGTTTCTACGGCCCGTAGGAGGCCCAGTGTCACTACAGTAAATATTAGCACATGGTTATTGTGGCCTAGTTTTAAAAAATAGGTTATTGCAGCCACTAGTTAACCGCGGAAAAAGAACTACAATGACTACAAGCAAACAAATAAACAAGACAATAAGGAAATAAATAAGCAAGCAACTGACGCTAGGCTATCACGGCTATTACACATATTACATCCACTGGGCATCAAAGTTCGCCACCAGTGCAAATATAGGGAACAAAGCAGCATATCATATACACTGGCCGTCAAAATTGGCCACCAGTGCAAATAAACGCGGCAGCAAAACAAGAGCATAACTGAAACAACTTCAGAAGAGCTCAAGAAACGTTATCCTGGGTATCCACCATGCTGGCAATAAGCTTACAAGCTGATTAGCTTTGTCCTGTTTGGCGCTAAAATCCTCCAACGCTTGTTGTTGCACCAGAAAGTATGCATCTGAATGCTCCAGGGACTTCCGCAGTCCTTCCGCTTCTTGTCGCAACACAGCTGATCGATGTCTTTCAGCTTGTAGTTGAGACTCCAGAAACCGAACTGATTCAGACAGTGAGTTTGAATAGCTTGTGCAAGCGGTAGTGGCCAGTAACTCCAACACTAACCCAAGACAGGATGTGTCACTATCCTGAACCTTATCTGCATTACTTCCTTTATCGTTGCTTAATAAGGCACTCTTCCCCAATATTTTGTCAGCATTCTAAAAGAAGAAACAAGCAGACACATAACAAGTTTAGCATATACTAGTATATGAAACTCATTTCGGTGAACCAGTTCACTAGTAAGGTGGACAGGATTAAACTACCAAGTACTAGTACATAATAAAAGCATCAAACAAACATATATGTATGTCCTATGGTAGCAATGGAATCTTAAATTAGAACAGTTGTTCTTCAGGTTTAGGCACTTGTTCTACATGAACAGAGTACAGTAAGATGCAAGAATATAATACTTAAAAATAGAAAATGAGCTCATAGACCTTACCACATTCTTGGTTCGGGGCCAGTACAGAACAAGGCGTTCCCAGTCATCGTCCAGTAAATGTGTCTCAAGAGAACGTAAGGGAATTTGGTGAGTTTCTTTGCCGGTGAAGTACGTTTTCTTCAGGTAATTCCGATACTGCCACCAAGCATTCTTGAAGATAGCAGAGGTATTAGCATAGGTTACCTCATCCCGAGTTTCCAAATCAGTCCTTCTCTATAGATAAAAATGGGAAAATTTGCTATATTATAACCATCATGGAGGTAGGATGTATGGGACGAAGCAAAGTAATTGCCATGAATAACATTACTTACACATAACTCCTGGACAAACACCTGCAACTGGCATTTTCCTTCATCTTCAGTATAATATTTCCAAGATGGGAAGATACGCACATACGATTTAACAACATCAAATGCGAAAGATGCTAAACTACGACTAGCTGGTTGTGCTTCCTCCACAGGAATAGGCGTACTAACTGGTGGAGTTGGGGTTCGCCGTGATAGTACTGGCCCTTTGGGCACTGGAGCTGCCTTACTAACTGCTCTTGTTTTGGAGCTCTGTGGTGGAGATGGTGGTGTGTCAACAGGAACTGGGTTACTATCGGCTGGGGTTGGGGTTAGATTGGGTGAAGCTGGTTCTCTGTCCATCATAGTAGGGGTACAATCTGCGAGAGTTTGGGTTATGTGTGGTAGGGCTGGTTCTTGTGCATGTACAACCGAGGTGCTATCTCCACCAAGAGGTAGCACTGTTTTATTTGAAGACCGTGTTTTTAGTCTGCTAGATATTGGCATCGCCCGCTCCAATTCAAATGGCTGATAAACAGGAAACATAGTTGAATGTACAAACATTGTATGAGAGACAGATGCAATAGATAGTGTGGAAAAAGAGGGCATGAAATAGTTGACATGTATATTGTTTAAGTAAAACGGATAGCATGACATAATTTCACATATATGATGTCTATCTAAACTGGATAGCATAGCATAACATAATACAAAGATATGATGAATAACTAAACAGGATCGCATGACATAATTCACCTACATGTTATCTAAGTAATCAGGATCGCATCATTTAATTCACATATGTTATTTATATGCTAAACAGAGGGCATTCGATATGATGTCTGAACTAAGAACATGGTGTTGAATATTATGTATATGATGTCTAAACTATGCAATGCAAGACACCGTATGCAAGATATGAGTAGTATAACCGTGCCAAGTTAGAGCATACACCTCAGTGGGGGAATAGGACTGGTCATCTATCTCTGAATCCATCTCTGAGGAGCTATCGGGACCCAACAAGAGATCTGCTTCGACATGTAGCACTGTCTGCTCTGAAGGCCTTATTTTCACTCCAGATTTTTCCATCTCCCACCCAAATGGCTGATTCACAGGAAGAGTAGTTTAATGTACAAACATTGTCGACAAATGGAAATGTAATGAAGGAAAGGATGGGCAAATTATCATTCAAATATATGATGCCTGGTTAAACAGGATGGCATTGCACATTTCACATATATTATGGCTGGCTAAAAGACATGAGACTGCATAATTCCCATATATGATATAGAAACTAAACAGGTGGCATTACAGAACATGTCTAAACTAAGCAGATGACATATATGATGTCAAAAGTAGGCACTGCAAGGCAACATATGCATGATATGACTAACATCATCATGCCAAGGTAGAGCAAACACCTTGGGGGGTAAATAGGAGTGGTCAGCGGCGTCCGAATCCGCCTCAAAATAGATATCTTCCTCTGGATTACAATCTAGAGAGGGGTGGGGAGGGTTTGCCATTGAACCCACCATGGAGCGATGTCTGCATGACATTGTATTGCCGCACAAAACTCTTCTCTTTTTCTCTACATGTTCAGCATGACTGTGTACAATATCTGATATGCATACGAAAAAAATATGGTGAGATTATGTAAGGAGAGCATGCAGAAATTTAGAGTGATGGTAACAACCAGTGGATCGATGTTTTTCCGTTGAACCAAAATAGCCCTAATGGATCGACGTGAATGTATAGTAATAAGTGATGCAACAAGTGTACAACCTCTTTGCCATAGCCGTGTCGACCTCAACATCATTGGGTTGGTCGCTGGAGCAGTTGAGGAAGAGGTGGTTATCGGAGGTGTGGAGGAAGATCTGAGGAATCTGTAGACGGCGTCCAGGGCACTGCTCTATTGTGATGGATCGTTCTGTCATTGGAGCAGCTCCGGTGAGCCGTAAGACATCAAGGCTGAAGCAGCACAAGACAGACATCGTCAATCTCAAGTGGGATTCTAATAGCATCTCCAATAGATGATGTAAAATGGATGTAAAATTAACATCACCAAAAACCACCTGACTACAACAGATGAGGTAAAAACTGTTGACTCTGAACTTAACTATCGAAACTGAAATTTACTGTGGAATCTGAATGCTACTGTCGAAACTGAATGCAATGGTAGCAGAGAGGCACTTGACATGTAGTTTAGGGAGGGCCTGCAGTTCATCTTCAACCTACACCCCCCTGAGCCGCCAGCCACCACCGGTTGAACCGCCGGCCCCAGCGCCGCCTCGCCGCCCCGAAACAACTCGCCACCGCCGCCTCGGCCAGCCCTCTAGGCCCCCCTACCCTGAAACCTAAGATAGATAGTGGGGTACCTCTTCGGCGAGCCCCCGTCCCCGCTGCGGGTGGTTCTTCCTTAACTCCGGCGAGCCCCCCAACCCCTGAAAATTGACTGACCCAAAAGTCGATTCAGTCGACTGAAGTGTGGCTTAATCGGAGCAGAGTAGCATCACGAGCGAGGGGGAGAGCAGCAGCAGCAGCTGGCGCGAGCGAGCAGAGCGAGAGCCGGAGCAGCAGCAACAGATCCGGCTGGTATGGACGCCGCCGCCGAAGGGCTCGCACTGGGGAGAGCCGCCGTGGAGATGTCGCCCGCGGCGCCGGCTTCAAGGTAGCCGCTCCATGGGGGTGCGGGATGGGCACCATCGGTGCCGGGGAGGGTCGAGTTAAGGAGAAGGTGCGATGCGATGAGTGTACAACCTCTTTGGTGGCGCCGAGTAGGCCTCGGCTTCGTCCGAGGAGTCGGTGAGGATGATGCGGTTCAGGTGGAGCAGGTTAAGGCGGCACTGTGGGATGGGAGCAGCGATAGACGAGGCGATCGTGGAGCAGCTCCTTGGAGGTGGAGGACGGGGCGGCTGAACCGCGGGACGGCGAGATGGACGACGGATCCTCATCCGGGGAGGTGGACGAGGGACGTCGAGCTGTTGGTGGACGACGTCGTCTGGGAAGAGGCTCCGGCTGGGCAGCGGTGACGTGGCGGACGGAGGAGGGTGGGGTTTCGCGGCTGGAGCGGAGAGGTTATGGTGGCCTGGGATTTCGAATGGCGAAAAGGGGGCGATGGGAGGGGATGAAGCATGACTTAGGAACACGCTTGTCCAAAATGTAGGGTGTGTTACAAAAGTATACCCCCCCACCGATTTGACTAGCGGCCCTTTCGGCTCAGGGTTAGAAGGGGGATTTCGTGTCGGGATTTGGCAGCTGGAGGGAGTTTTCGCGCGCGTTGTAATTTCGGGATAGCAAGGCGCGGGTTGTGAAGGCGCCAGTTTTGGGAGCACGATATCTGAATTTTCGGGATATAACAAGACTCGGGTTGAATTTTAGGGACAAGCCTAACGTGTAGTAATATTGTACTTGTACGTACCAAATCAATTCGCACTTCCCTCAACCAAAAAGAAAACGAAAAAAATAAAACTATTCACACCACACAAAGAGAGAGTCTTGCCCCGTTTTACAATACAAATGATATTCAAAGCTACTCCCTCCTTCCATCTATATAGAGCCTAATGCGTTTTTCGATGCTAACTTTAACCAAATATTAGAGCAACGATATATGACATGCAACTTACACAAAGCACACCGTTAAATTCGTCTGTGAAAGGTTCTTTCAATGATATAATTTTCACATTGTGCATGTCATGTACTATTAATCTTGTCAATAGTCAAAGGCAGTCTTAAAAATCTCATTACGCCCTATATAGATGGAAGGAGGGAGTATGAATCCATGTTATGTCCGATTAAATTTTTTTGCTTGTTGTATAATGCATGTAACTTACTCATACCAACATTTTAGTGCATTCCAAATGTCTATACTACCGCTGCAATTCGAACTAAATTTGAATTCGTTTCTCTATTTCAATAAGAATCTACAATCATGATTGTTGCCAACTTCAACCATCATAGTTTCCTTGCAATCCGCCAGATATAAATCAGACGGCCTATAGTGCAGGATTGCAGGCACACCATCATCAACAACTCCGTTTTTTATAAGAGTAGAGATAAAATATATTAAATGTAGTATACCATGTTCATAACCACACCATGTGTATCACCATTATATATATTCACACATCAGTCGGTTTGAAACACTATGATAAATTCTTCAAATATCCGAATTCGCTTTTTATAATGAAGTATATATGATCTCTATTCGTCTTTTACACCCACACAACCCTCTTATCTTTTGTAGCTAGCGCTAACTTTCTCTTGTGCATGCACACGCCCGCATCCCTCTCACCCTCCCTCAGCATTCTCTAGCTCCATCGCGCAAATTCGTCTTTTCACTTTAGGTCGTTCACCCACGGTGTGTGTAGGCCCCCCAGCTCCTTCTTTATGGCACACATCGATCGATATGCCTCTCTAGCCAGGTGTGCCTAGCACAAACACAAGCTTCCCCTCTTCTCTTGTCACCGTCCATGCCTCACTCCCACCACTCTTCGCACACTCCTCCCCCTCGATATAGTATGCCTCTCGTACCACCTCCTACATGCATCCCTCTCTCTCTATCCTTCTCCTCGTGCCTCATTTGCTTCTAACACACACATGCATGTATACCGATCGATCTCCCAACATATACCTAGATCGACTTTAACTACCCCCCATCGATCGATGTACCTCACAAGTTATGTCTCTCCTTTCTCTTTCAAAGGGCGATTGATCTTCCTATGTAGTTACATCTGCTTACAACAGCCACATCGTCCCCCCTCATCATTCGTGCATGCCTCCTGACCCGTCTCTCACACACACGTGCACAGACAACAAGCAGCCATCTCCTCTCTTATTGATATTGCGGGCGTGCCCTCCGTTTGTCTAGCAAGCCTATCCCACCATTTGTTAGAAGCAACTCCACTACCACCCCCTCCAACACTCTAGCTCTGTCTCTCTCTCCCAACCTTCTTCATCACTTGCACATATGCATGGATGCCGATCGATCTCCCTTAATACATGAGGCAGATCGATCTCCTTAATACATGAGGTAGGTCTCTCTCCTCCTCCACACATATACCAGCCATTGTACCTCTATAGTTAATTGGGCCTCCCTCTTCCCCCACCACACACCGATAGTCAAGCGCTGCAGGTAGGTATCCATGCCACAGAGACAAACTGCACATGTCCCATCTCACGTTCCAGTAGGCCACCACTCTATATCTTTGACGGCACACAATTCGATGGCACTTTTCGATCGCGCGCGCACACACACACACATCATCCCTCTCTTCGATTCTATGGACACCTCAAGCCGATGATACCTCCACTCTCTTCTCGTGGATCGCCCCCTCTATATATATGTTATATCTAGGACTCTATTTCACACACACTGCATATGTTAAATTTTTTGATTGACCCCCCCCAACAAAAAAAATCTCTCAAGAACCCACCACACTATATCTCTCTTGGTTTGTATCCTCTCTCACCCAACCCCACGTAGTGGTGTATGTATACAAGAAGAGAATATGTGCACCGTGCACGTACTCACGCTTCGTGCCCAGCCACACCCGCACAGGTACACGGTGGAGCTCATTTCTTTACGAAAATGGCAGCCCACATGCTAATTTGAACGGGTGTAGCAGTTCTTTACCTACGGAGGTCGTGTACCACGCGTGCATGAAACAAAGTTCGACTTGATGCATTGGCGCATTATTTTTAAATAAAGTTATATCGCTCAATGGCACGTACACATAATATAAAACGATTTTTATGGAGAAAAAGGAAAAGGTAGTCTGCTCTTCAGAGTATCTCACACAAGGCTCCGGTGGCCTCTCTCACCGTTGGTCACTAATCCGTCCGCATCCCGTCCGCCAGGGGAAAGGGAGTCCGGTGGCCTCTCTCTCTCACCGTTGTTCACTGATCCGGCCGCATCCCATCCGCCGGGGGAAAGGGAGTGTGGTGGCCTCTCTCTCTCTCTCACCGTTGGTCACTGATCCAGGCCACATCCCGTCCACCGGGGGAAAGGGTGGAAGTGCATCATTTCTAGGTTCGACGGCGCCGAGGCAGCACGTCCCGATCTGCGGTACACGCCATTCTCTCTGACCAAGCTCCGGCGCGGCAGGGCCTACGCCACCTGCTCGCAGATTCCGCCCGCGCCGCTCACCTAGTTACATCCCGACGACCTCCAGGTATCCCCTCCGGCCTTGCTCCACTGCCCGTTTTCCCACGTCGCTGCATGTGGATCTTCCATAGTTGTTTCCCAAAACGTAGCTCGTCCGGCGTACTTTCCATATGCATTCTCGTCCTCACACCGTTTTAGACAAACACAACCGTGTTGTTATCTTCCCTTAGGACAAGGAATATGCTTCTTTTTTGTCATCGCATGTGTCATCAACTGTTATTGGCCAGTAATTGTTTCCTTTCTACCTCTTTTTTGCAAACAGGGCTATCCATTTCACCTCGTTGCTATTGCGACCTTTTGGTGAACTGCACAAATCACTTTTTTCTTAAGAGTGTTTTGTGCAGTTGTACTAAAATGTCACACGGGCAACGTCTCTACATTTCAGTGCGACTGCACAAAGGGAGATTGGTTTTGCTCTATCCTCCTCATCCAACTCCGAGCCTAATCTTCTCCAACTAGTTAGTCTTAAGAGAGACGCAAAGGTGACCGGCTTCTATTTGTGTGTTTATTGTTTCATCAGCAGTCCTCTATTATCGTAATCACACTTGATATCTTTGGAACAGGGACGCTCAGCTCTATTTTAGTGGAACTGCACAAAATGATCGGAATGTTGCATGCTCCAGACAACTACTTTTTTCCCAACATGCCTTGTTGATTTAGACAGAGCCGGGGGGATGTTGCTGCCAATGAAAGCATGGATCAATTTTAATTTAACACCTTCTCACAACTTTGTCTTCAGTTGTGATGTAATTATTAGCTCTGATCTGCTAATAATTGACATGCATTAGCAAGGAAGTTAGTTTTTTATTGTTTCCGAAAGGGTATCGATGGCAAGACACGCGAAACAAAAGATGAAAGCTCACACTGTCGTGGAATTGTCATGGCGGATGTCCTCTTGCAAGGACTTGATCGTGGAGCCATCGCAACTAGGAAGCTTAAAGGGGTTAATTGGGACAAAGGACACGCTAGGTTTATACTAGTTCAGCCCCTTACGGTGAAGGAAGGCTTACGTCTAGTTGGGTTGGAATTGCTTGAGGTTTCGATGACCAGGGAGCGAGATACACTATGCCCGGCTCTCGATCTCTTGTTTCTTGTCCCTAAGCCGCCAGCGGGCCGTCCCCTTATATACACGGGTTGACGCCCTACGTCTTACAGAGTCCCGGCCGGCTCATAAACAGTGTCCGGCTCGGTGACTAGTTATTTTTACCTTACAATACAAGTTGCGCCCTCATGGTGGCTTATCACCATGGGCCCTAAATTGTCTGTGGGCCTTTAGACCCTTTACTGAACCGCCATCTTCACATCTTGGTCTCGGGCTTCAGATGGGCTTCTCTTTGCGTAACCCGGCCCCTCCTGGCCGGCTAACGTACATAATTATATCCCCAAGATTAGGCCCCAGATTGATTTGAACTGGTTCATGTCAATCTTAAAAAACCTTATAAACTAGCCCTTAGTCCTCTATTTTGTGCGGAAATTCTAACCCGCCGTGACGTCATCATCTGGATCCGGGTCAAATCTCTGTGAAGTCATCTTCAATAAATTTCATATTTTAATCCATCATGTCCTCCAACAAATCTTTGACTTTATTGACCATCCCGAGAACCGAGGCGTCGGGGCCACTGGATAATGATGCTTTGGTCTCCTCGTTTTTTGCGCCGTCTTGGTCAGTCCTTCCTTATAAATAGGCGTGACCTAGGTCCTTTCCCATTCTCCTTCTTCAGTCGTCTTCTTCCTCGCATCTCCTTTCTTCAGTGCTCCAAGCTCTGCCGCCGCCGCCATCGAACCCCTCGTCTTCGTCGACTCCGTCCGCTGCATCACCCTGATTCGACCAGAAAACGACGGCGACCCTCCGCAGCTCGTCCGCATCTGTGAGTTCTTTTATCCCCTTTCTCAGATCTGCATTGGTACTGTTTATAGTTCGTCGACGTTCACCGCCGCCCGATGCAAACCTCCATTAGCTCTCACCTCTAATCCCTTGCTCAGATCGTAAAAATAACATAGAACTGCCTGTGGAGATGTTTTGTGCTTATTCTGTATGAAAACAGATCTCATTTCCTTGTTTGGAAGCCCTCCTCGAGTATATGAACTTCCCTGTACTGCTTTAGGTCTAGAATTTTTTTCCTTTCCAGAGCATCATTTGATCCAAAAAAAATGATTGCAACTTGTGAAACCCGTTTGTTCCACACTTAACCAAAAAACTGCGTTGTTGACTCTGTTTCAGCCATAGTAGTTCATGTGACCGGTTTAAGATAATACTGACTGTCAGCACTGCCTGCTTTTGGCGACTAGACAATTTCATCATCTTTAATACCTGCAGCTTTAAACATTATCACACAACCACCTGTATGTCATTAGGCCCCTACTTAAAGCCGCCATCTCAGACAACCCAATAATGCTTTCTTCCGGGTTATAATAAACCGGAAAATTTCCTTTATCTTGTTGTAGGCTTCAATTTACTCAATGGCACAAAGCTGTAAACCTCGATTACCTGCAACTGGGTCCCATCCACTGTTACGGAGAGTAAACTGTCAGAGTTTGTGAAGTCCGGCCATCTGCCCAAGAGGGACGTCATGTCTTATCGTGCTCCTGACCGTCTGAAGAGAAACCTCAACCCAAGGATGGGGAGGTGATCATTTTTACCGATCACATGAGCCGAGGATTTGCTCCTCCCGGTTCAAAATTCTTTAGAGATGTTTTGCACTTCTTTGACTTAAGACCTCAAGACATCAGACCCAACTCCGTGTCAAATATCTGCAACTTTTCAAGTTTTCTGTGAGGTCTACCTTGGAGAAGAACCCAGCCTACTTCTGTTCAGGGAATTGTTCTATTTGAACCGGCAGAATGAACGGGCCAATGGGCCCAGTCTGGAGCTTGGTGGCATATCAATTCAAAGGCGGAGAGACTGCCTGTTCCCTTATGCTGAATTGCCGAGTCATCCAAAGGACTGGAACCAGACATGGTTCTACTGCCAAGATACTTCTCCGGCTAGCGAAAATCCACTACCCGGCTTCCGCGCATTGCGCCTTGAACCTACTCACCCGCTGCCGGATAAGTTGACAGCTATTGAACGCCTGCCACTCACCCCCAAAATCAAGAGGATTAAAGCTCTTTTAGGGAACGGCTTAGATGACATTGACTTGGTCCAAGTCTGGATTGCTT
>NW_024111794.1:0-9227 GCF_003073215.2 Triticum urartu | reverse complement strand
TTGCACAAACACTAATTAAACACAAAAAACACAACCAAAACAGAGGCTAGATAAATTATTTATTACTAAACAGGAGCAAAAAGCAAGGAATAAAAATAAAATTGGGTTGCCTCCCAACAAGCGCTATCGTTTAACGCCCCTTAGCTAGGCATAAAGCAAGGATAGATCTAGGTATTGCCATCTTTGGTAGGCAATCCATAAGTGGCTCTCATAATAGATTCATATGATAATTTAATTTTCTTTCTAGGGAAGTGTTCCATGCCTTTCCTTAATGGAAATTGTAATTTAATATTCCCTTCTTTCATATCAATAATTGCAACAATCGTTATAAGGAAAGGTCTACCAAGAATAATAGGACATGAATGATTGCAATCTATATCAAGAACAATGAAATCTACAGGCACATAATTCCTATTTGCAACAATAAGAACATCATTAATCTTTCCCATAGGTTTCTTAATAGTGGAATCCGCAAGGTGCAAGTTTAAAGAACAATCATCAAAATCACGGAAACCTAGCAAATCACACAAAGTTTTTGGAATCGTGGAAACACTAGCACCCAAATCACACAAAGCATAGAACTCATGATCTTTAATTTTAATTTAATGTAGGTTCCCACTCATCATAAAGTTTTCTAGGGATAGAAACTTCCAACTCAATTTTTTCTTCATAAGATTGCATCAAAGCATCAACGAAATGTTTGGTAAAAGCTTTATTTTGACTATAAGCATGAGGAGAATTTAGCACGGATTGCAACAAGGGAATAAAATCTATCAAAGAGAAATTATCATAATTAAATTCCTTGAAATCCAAAATAGTGGGTTCATTTCTATTTAAAGTTTTAACCTCTTCAATCCCACTTTTAACAATTTTAGCATCAAGATCTAAAAACTCCGAATTTTTGGAACGCCTTCTAGGTAAAGGTGGCTCATCTTCAGTCCCATCATTATCAAGATTCATATTGCAAAACAAAGATTTAATAGGGGACACATCAATAACTTTTAGATCTTCATCTTTGTTATCATGGAAACTAGAAGAACACACTTTTATAAAGCAATCTTTCTTAACACGCATCCTAGTGGTTCTTTCTTTGCACTCATCAATGGAAATTCTCATAGCTTTGAGAGACTCATTGATACCATGCTTAGGTGGAATAGATCTAAGTTTCACATAATCAACATCAAGAGAAATTCTATCAACGTTCCTGGCCAACTCATCAATCTTAAGCAATTTTTCTTCAAGCAAAGCATTGAAATTCTTTTGCGAATTCATAAACTCCTTAACACTAGTCTCAAATTCAGAGGGCATCTTATTAAAATTTCCATAAGAATTGTTGTAGGAATTACCATAATTATTAGAGGAATTACTAGGAAACGGCCTAGAATTAAAATTACCTCTATACGCGTTGTTACCAAAATTGTTCCTACCAACAAAATTCACATCCATAGATTCATTATTATTCTCAATCAAAGTAGACAAAGGCATATCATTAGGATCAGTAGGAGCACTCTTATTAGCAAACAATTTCATAAGTTCATCCATCTTTCCACTCAAAACATTAATCTCTTCAATTGCATGCACTTTTACTAGTAGATCTTTCAGTGTGCCATTGAGAATAATTAACCATAATATTATCTAGGAGTTTGGTAGCTTCTCCTAAAGTGATTTCCATAAAAGTTCCTCGCGGCCGAATCTAAAAGATTTCTAGAAGCAAAATTCAATCCGGCATAAAATTTTGTATAATCATCCAAAGATTCAAACCATGTGTTGCAATTACGTATCATTAATTTCATCCTCTCCCAAGCTTGTGCAACATGTTCATGAATTCAAATGTTTGATATTGCTTAAAATTCATAATATCGTTTCTAAGAGAGATGATCTTAGCGGGAGGAAAATACTTAGAGATAAAAGCATCTTTGCACTTATTCCAAGAATCAATACTATTTTTAGGCAAAGACGAAAACCAAGCTTTAGCACGATCTCTAAGGAAAAAAGGAAATAGCTTCAATTTAACAATATCATTATCCACATCTTTCTTCTTTTGCATATCACACAAATCAACGAAGCTATTTAGATGGGTAGCGAGGCATCTTCACTAGGAAGGCCGGCGAATTGATCTTTCATGACAAGATTCAACAAAGCAACATTGATTTCACAAGATTCAGTATCGGTAAGAGGAGCAATCGGAGTGCTAAGGAAATCATTGTTGTTGGTATTGGTAAAGTCACACAATTTAGTATTATCTTGAGCCATCGTGACAACAAGCAATCCAACACAAGAGCAAACAAGAAACGAAAAGAGCGCGCGATCGTAACCCCACCACACTTGCAGGACCCCCTTAGCCATTTTATTCTGCCCTTCTAATAATTTCACATCGCCTCTTTGTGCTCCAGAGGGTGATGCTACTTCTTGTGGTGGGGGAGAGTGGAAACGATGGCTCATGTGTAGTGGGGCATTGCTTATAGTGGGCAAATGGCAAATAATGTAATGCGAGGGATAAGAGTTTGTGATGGGTACTTGGTATGTCTTGACTTGGTGCATAGACTCCCCGGCAACGGCGCCAGAAATGGCTCGTTGTTCGGGAGTCAAATCTTGACTTGACTTGGCGCGAATCTCCCCGGCAACGGCGCCAGAAATCCTTCTTGCTACCTCTTGACACTGCGTTGGTTTCCCTTGAAGAGGAAAGGGTGATGCAGTAAAGTACCGTAAGTATTTCCCTCAGTTTTTGAGAACCAAGGTATCAATCTAGTAGGAGATCATGCTCGAGTCCCACGCACCTACACAAACAAATAAGAACCTCGCAACCAACATGATAAAGGGGTTGTCAATCCCTTCACGGTCACTTACGAGAGTGAGATTTGATAGATATGATAAGATAATATTTTTGGTATTTTTATGATAAATAGAAATAAACATGCAAAGTAAAATAAATGGCAATAGAAATAACAAAGTGTTGGAAGATTAATATGATGGAAGATAGACCCGGGGGCCATAGGTTTCACTAGTGGCTTCTCTCAAGAGCATAAGTATTATGGTGGGTAAACGAATTACTGTCGAGCAATTGATAGAATTGAGCATAGTTATGAGAATATCTAGGTATGATCATGTATATAGGCATCACGTCCGTGACAAGTAGACCGAAACGATTCTCCATCTACTACTATTACTCCACACATCGACCGCTATCCAGCATGCATCTAGAGTATTAAGTTCATAAGAATAGAGTAATGCTTTAAGTAAGATGACATGATGTAGAGGGATAAACTCATGCAATATGATATAAACCCCATATTTTTATCCTCGATGGCAACAATACAATACGTGCCTTGTTGCCCATGCTGTCACTGGGAAGGGACACCGCAAGATTGAACCCAAAGCTAAGCACTTCTCCCATGGCAAGAAAGATCAATCTAGTAGGCCAAACCAAACTGATAATTCGAAGAAACTTGCAAAGATAAACCAATCATACATAAAAGAATTCAGAGGAGATTCAAATATTGTTCATAGATAAACTTGATCATAAACCCCAATTCATCGGATCTCAAAAAACACACCGCAAAAGAAGATTACATCGAATAGATCTCCAAGAAGATCGAGGAGAACTTTGTATTGAGATCCAAAGAGAGAGAAGAATCCATCTAGCTAATAACTACGGACCCGTAGGTCTAAAGTAAACTACTCACACATCACCGTAGAGGCCATGGAGTTGATGTAGAGGCCCTCCGTGATCAATGCCCCCTCCGGCGGAGCTCTGAAAAAGGCCCCGAGATGGGATCTCTTGGGTACAGAAGGTTGCGGCGGTGGAATTAGGTTTTCGTGGTGCTCCTGGATGTTTGGGGTATGTGGATATATATAAGAGGAAGAAGTACGTCGGTGGAGCAACGAGGGGCCCACAAGGGTGGAGGGCGCGCCCAGGGGGGTAGGCGCGCCCCCTGCCTCGTGCCCTCCTCGATCGTTTCTTGACGCCCACTCCAAGTCTTCCTGGATCACGTTTGTTGTGAAAATCACGTTCCCAAAGGTTTCATTCCGTTTGGACTTCGTTTGATATTCCTTTTCGGTGAAACTCTAAAATAGGCAAAAAACAGCAATTTGGGCTGGGCCTCCGGTTAGTAGGTTAGTCCCAAAAATGATATAAAAGTGTAAAATAAAGCCCATTAACATCCAAGATAGATAATATAATAGCATGGAGCAATCAAAAATTATAGATACGTTGGAGACGTATCAATTTTCTGTGTGTCGCACCCTCTCTTGATAGTGGCCCTTCAAGATCCCTTCATCTACGGCAGCGAGATCTCCTAAGGAGCGGCTCCCCCCCCCCCGGCCTCGGCTTGTCCCTGATCTTGAGCTCCCCTCACCAGGCCACCGTGCGGGGTGCAGGGCCTATCCGGGAGGCAAGCGTGCCGACGGGAGGCCTTGATCCTTCGTTCCTGTCATCCATCCTTCTTGGTGCGCCCTGGGGTGTTGAAGGTGTGCCAAGGGCTCCTCCATTGGTCGTCTCCGGTGATTGGACGATCCCAGCTTTGGCTTCATCTTTGAGCAGCGAGTCCACGCCACTCGGTGCCTCCGCGGAGGTTCGAGGGGTGGAGAGGAAAGCGCCAACTTTCAGCCCTCTACCAGTGGCAGGCCGGCCACCTCAAGCCTCCCCAATAACCCCCGGTGTGAAGGATGGACTTGGTCATGCGCTGGAGCCCGCACGCGGGCACAGTGTTGTACACCACGAACTCTTCCAGGAGGCGATGGGTGCACTGAGCCGACTCGGGGAAGAGCTTGTCGACGTCGGCGCCCACCTTGAGACGGAGGGTCTTCGGCTGGCAGACGAATGGCATCAGTTGAAGGTAGCCATCAACCTCGGGCACCTTCAGCATGAGCGCGCCAATGCGATGGCCGAGGTGTCCCTTGCGACCTCACACGAGGCCTGCACCCGGGCCTTGGAGGAGGCCAGGGCAGCAGACCATCGCCGCAAAGCTACCGAGGAGCGCGAACGAGAACTCCTGGCCCTGAACGCTACCCTCGAGCAGCAGATTAAGGCGCGCATGGCTATCTTGGTTTTGATGAGGGGAGCACCTTCCGGAGAGGAGGAGATCCAGAAATGCGAGGAGGCGCTGGTGTTGGAGGCCTCGGAGCATAGCCTCGAGTTCGAGCGGCTGGAGACGAGCGAGCGCTAGGTGGCCATGGCCGAGGACGCCGTCACTATGTGTGAAGCCAGGATCCAGGACGAGGTTGACCGGAGGGTGGTGAAGGCCCGTGTAGATCTTGCCGACGAGCACCGCCTGGTGCTGGTGTTCTTGGAGGCTGACGCTAAGGGCGGGCTCACCGCCCTTAGGACGAGACTGGATGAGGCCGAGCAGCATGAGAGGGCCACTGTGGCAGCTCAGACCTCCGCCCAGGCTGACCTGGCCTCCGCGCGCGCCGACTTGCTCTCCCTCCAGCAACAGATTGATGGCATCGCGTCCCTTTCACAGAAGAATGCGGACGAGGCATGTCGTCGGTGAACGTTGTAGCATGAGCACGCTTCTATGCTCGAGGACCTCAGGGTGAGAGCCAACCGAGCCCTGAGCACTATCTGCGAGGAGAGCGCCCCTCATCCACATGAGGAAGACTATGCCGGCTACCTCCGCTTCTTCATCAAGATCGTGACGCGCCTGGAGGACTGGGCCGTGAGGGCTCGTGAGCTCGTTGAGGAGAGGAGTCGGGGCCTCCTTGGGCGCGCATTTTCACGCGTCTTCAGTCATCTTCAGAACCTCGACCCCCATTTTGACTTTGATGTTGCCATAGCCCCCGTGCCCATGGTTATCCGAGACAACTTGTCGGGCTGGGTGGATGACCACGTGGACGCCCTGGTCGCGGAGTTCGCGCCTGAAGATGACGCGGCTGTGGTGGTGGTCGTAGAAGGCTGCGTGGACGAAAACGATGCAGACGACGCTGGTGGCAACTTTGATGTCGGGGAAGAAGACAACGAGGTCAGCGAAGGAGGCAGCGCCTCTGGCTAACCTTGCGCTTTCCTCACCTTAACTTGTGTAAAAAAGTGAACCTCCAGGCGCGGCCCTGTGAGGTGTAAGAGCATTTTAAAGGGGGCCCCTTATCATGTATGAAAAAGAGTGTATGAACTGACGGCACGTCTTTGGTGGACAAGGCTTGAGATGCATCATCGCGAGCCCGCAGTTCTCCCGATCTCGGTAAATGTCGTGCCTTACCTTGACTCCGTGGGTCTTGACATCCGGGCTGAACCTTCATCCCAAGGCGAGCCCTTAGAGGCTCGCGAGACTCTGGGCCTCCTAAGAAGCCCGTGTATCCATTCGAGAGGACCGCGCTAGGAGCATACGTCGGACCACGGTAGGATGCACACGCAGCAATCTTGCAGCGCGTGCACTCTCGCCCCGAGGGGGCCCTATCCAGGTTGCCCAGACACGCCCAGTGTTGTTTGCCGACCAGCCCCCAGCCCGCGGGGCACTCGTAAGGGGGTGTCGGAGGCGTGAGCCTCAAAAACAAATCATGCAACCAGAATGCAATAAACCGGCACAAACCAAAGAAAACTCCCCCCAATTTTAGATAACACAAAAGAACTTCAACTCTCAATCCCAAAAAATAAACGGCGGTCAAGTTACAAAGAAAGGGCGAAGGAAAACAGCCGCGTCCGGCACCTAGCTAGTATTCTTGTCTTCCCAGCAGCGCGGAGCTAAGTGCTTTCACTGGATGGGAGCATAGTCATTAGGGGACAGTGTCGACGGCCAGCGCAGAGCATTGTGTTTCCACTTGGACGTGGGTGGGAGCCCCCGAGGCCGAGGGGCGGCACACTGGAGACTCCGAGGCATGTACAGCCCCACTCATTATTACGTGAGAGCGTCACGAGTGGAGACCTTCATAGGTGTGAGCCTTGCTTCGTATCGCCTGACGAGGGCCCGGCCTTGCGCCTCCCCCGACCATCGTTGGGGCATCCGGAAACCAGGACAAGACCAAGGGGCAAGGGGATGCTAGCGGCACCCTTGGCGACCACGGGCCCTCTGCCGGGGGGAGGGCTCGCCAGTGCCTCCCCCAGCAGAGGACCTACCTTCGTGCGACGCCTTGCTCCGCGCGGCGCGAGGGGGGCCCCTACGTCCGAGCCCTGCCCACGTAGCCCCCAGTGCGCCAGTCCTGTCGGGAGCGGGGGAACCGCACCGGGGTCTTCGACCGTTGCCGTGGCCTGGTTCACATGCGGTCCATGGTTAGCATAAGCATGTCCCTGGGGTATCGGTCGTACCCTGTGGTTGTTGTCATCGAAGGGTTCGGCGAAGCTTCCAGGCAGCTCATGGAAAGCCCCGACCTCCAGCGAATCTCCTGCCCAGCTCGGCTTGGGAAACGAGCTGGAGTCTTCCTCAGGCGTGTACTCCAGGTCCATCATGCGGGGCACGTAGGCATCTAGGGCGGCTGCGCCGGAGCCTTCGCCTGGGTGCGCCACACCTTGGACTTTCGAGACCTGCGCCTGGTCCTGGTAGCCGCGGGGCGACGCCCCAGCATGGCCCCGCAGGGGACCTCCAGAGCTTGCCCCAGCCACAGGCGTTGCGATTGCGGCGGGATGAACTGCGTCGAGGGCCATGTTGTTGCGGTCGAAAATCATTTGGGTGCTCCGTGGGGCGCACGGGAGCGTTGGGGCCCGGCACGTGCCTCTGCCACCACCTGAGGGGTGGACAGGGAGCAGAAAGGCGCCACACCCCTGCAGGCAGTGTCGAGCAGTTCAACGACCCGCTCCAGTAGGGCATCGCGGCCGCCCTCCGCCAACCTGCAGCGCAGTAGCTCTCACGCCATGATGATCGCGGCCCGCATGTTCGCCTGCTCCCGACAAGTGTGTGGTGCCGTCACCGCGGCATAGCCCGAAGAATCGAAGATCGCGTGGCGGTGCGCGTACGCCGAGGGGCGAGGGCGGGCGGCGCCGGCTCACGCCGCCCGCGTCCGGCGGAGTTGGGCGGTGTACGGGCCGCCAAGAGCGTGGAGTGGAGGTCTTCCTGGGCGGATGACATCGCAAGGGCGGGCCAAGCATCTCAGTGCTCGACATGAGCCCTCTGATCGTCGGCCATCAGGGTTGTCGGCTGGCTGGAAGAAGAAATGCCCCAATGCACCCCTACCTGGCACGCCAAATGTCGGATTCGGGGTTCCGCAGACTCTTGAGAGCACTACAAAAAAAGACACATCCGTGACATTTTGGGCCGAACGAATTTTTTTTCTGTCATACATATGACATTTTTATGATGATAACTGTGACAAAACCCGGTATTATCATAGATGTGGTGGGCTCCTACTTCTATGACAAAAAATGGGCTTTTCGTCCTGGGCGGGCCGGAGACGCAGCTGCATGACATTCTTTGGGCTGTCCATGACGGAAAAAACCATGGTAGAAGCGAGGGGAGGAAAATTTCGGGGAGTTCCCGGTTATGGTGGGAGGTCGGGGGCCGAGCGATGCGCGTTTCTCGTACACGTACGCGCGTGTGTGCGAGGCGTTAGCTCTAACTAAACCCGAGTGAGGCATTGGGCTCTATCTGAACCCGAGCTATTGCACTGCAGGCTACGCGTTACTGAACCCGATCGATCGATGGATGTTAACTGAACCCGATCGAGCGATTCCTTCGCTACTGCTGCTAACTGAAGCCGATCGATGCTGCCTCTGGGATGAACAGTGAGCGTTGCGGGGGGTGGATGAACAGTGAGCGGTGGCATTGCCTCTGGATGAACAGGACCCCGTGGTGTGGTGGAGGGCTGGATGAACAGTAGACGGTGGAGGGGTGGTTGAACAGGACCCCGTGGTGTGGAGGGCTGGATGAACAGTAGACGGTGGAGGGGTGCCCGTGGAGGGGTGGTTGAATAGTAGCTGGTGGAGTAGCGCACGGTGGAGGTTGGATGAACAGGGGCCCGTGGAGGCTGGAGGAGGTCGACGGTGGAGATGAACAGTATCCCGTGGAGTCCCATTTTGCGGTACGCCACACCCCTCCCGATGAACAGGACCCCCGTTTCGACTATAGCGCTCCAACACAAGTCTGTTTCGTCCGTTTTGCGGTATGCCACACCCCTCCCGATCAATAGGACCCCCGTTTCGACCGTAGGAGGTCCGTTTCCTCTGTTTTGCGGTACGCCACACCCCTCCCGATCAATAGGACCCCCGTTTCAACCGTTGGAGGTCCATTTCCTCCGTTTTGCGATACGCCGGACCCCTCCCGATGAACAGGATCCCGCTTCGAACATGGCCGGTCGAACACAAG
>NW_024111793.1:0-28515 GCF_003073215.2 Triticum urartu | reverse complement strand
ACGTCGGTCGCGCCCTGTTGTCCTCCCTCCCTGTCCAGGACGCAAGCGCTCCGGTCGGTCGAGACTTCAGCGGTGGGTGAGACACGCGGTGGCACGCCAGTCGGCCCACCCCTCAAGTCGCGGCGATCGAGCCCGACGAATCCCTCTACGGCCTGTTCGACCTGTCGACTGGCTCCGCAGAGACCGCATCCGAGTGCGACAGCAGCGGATCCGGCGGCGGAGGTTCTGATGGTCGATGGACCGCCCAGTCCTCCCGGTTTTCCCCGCACCGACGGAGGCGCGGGTGGAGGCGACCCTGCGTCCCCATGAGGAGTATCTTCCCAAGCCTCTCACATCGCTGCAGAGAGAAGAACTTTGCCGCCGGAACGTGGATGCACTGCACACTCCTATCGTTGGAGAAACCCCCGAGGCTCGTGCCTTGGAAGACGTGCGCCTGGCAAACTTGGCCGAGCGCACTCGACTGGAGAACCTCCAGCGAGCACTCGACGAGTGTGCGCGACAACGGGTTCCCGAATCCAGTCGACGTCAGCTCTTCCCGCCCCCGCAGGTATATCGAACTCCGATTCAGAATTTAGCAGCTGCGGCCCGTATAGCAGAGTCGATTCAGCCTTCCAGTCGGAGGCTGGCAGAGGCTTGCTGCAGATCAGAGCGTTACTCCGGGCAGCAGGAGACCAGAATTCCGCTGTTTCTCAGTCGCGGAACAGGATTCACAGCAGATCCGTTGCCGTGGACAGTCCAGTCGGCTCACAGCCCGAGATCGCCCCCGAGGCGTGAGGGACGTGGAGACCGGCGTAATTAGTATGGGAACCAAGAGCAGTATGATCACCGAGTCGATCGTGACGGTCAACGTCGAGTGCCCACCCCTCCCCCGAGGAGCGGGTCGTATGTGCCACGCCAGCAGGATGACAGGCGCCCTCATAGTGTTGGGCGAAGGATTCCAGTCGACCCCAGGGGGCCAGGCTTTGATGCGAGATCCATTCTCGTTCAAGGTTTGGTCGACAGGAACAGAGCTCACTGAGAAGGTCACGACAGAGATGCACCGACTAGCAGCAGAGTACATGTTTCGGGGCCAGAGTGCTTTAGTAGAGCCATTAGGGCCGCTATGATTCCTCCCAACTTTAGGTTGGCGACGGGAGTCAGTAAGTTCACTCGCGATTCCAAGCCCGATACTTGGCTTGAGGACTACCGAGTGGCCGTCCAGATTGGCGGCGGCAATGATGAAGTGGCCATGAAGCACCTCCCTCTCATGTTGGAGGGCTCGGCCAGAGCGTGGCTGAACCAGTTAGCACCTAGCAGCATTTACACTTGGGGAAGATCTCTCCCGAGTGTTTGTCACCACATTTGAAGGCACATGCAAGCGACTGGCAGGGCTGACGGAACTGCGGTCTTGCGTGCAGAAGCCGAATGAAACTTTGAGGTATTACATCCAGATGTGGATCACGTTACATCACACGGTGGAAAATGTGCCTGACCACCAAGCTGTTTGTGCCTTCAAAGAAGGCGTCAAGTACAGAGAACTGAATCTGAAATTTGGTCGAACCGGAGATATGTCCCTGAACCGGATGATGGAGATTGCCACCAAGTACGCTAATGGTGAAGATGAGGATCGACTCAGGACTGGCAAGCTCAAGTCAGTCGCCCAAGACACTAGAGGAAATTCCAATCGGAAACAGAAGCTGAAAGCCGAGCCAGCTGCTCCCGGGGAAGCCTTGGCTGTAACCCAAGGAAAGTTTAAAGGGAAACCTAAAGGACCTTGGAACCCCAAGAAAGTTAAAGATCAGGACGGAAATGATGTGTTGGATTTGCCATGCCTCGTCCACACCAAGAAAGATGAAGAGGGTAATTTCATTTACCCGAAACAAACCACTCGATAGTGTCGACTCTTGATCAAGCAGTTCCAGGGCAAACAGCCCAAACATAAGGAAAAGGAGTCGGACAAAGTTGAGGACAAGGAAGATAGTGACGACGGATACCCTCAGGTCAATTTCACTCTGATGATTTTTGCTGATGTTGAAAGCAAAAGTCAACTGAAAGTTATCAACCGAGAGGTGAATATGGTCGCCCCGGCGACACCCAGTTATCTGAAGTGGTCTCAGACTGCCATAATATTCGACCGGTCCGATCACCCAACGCACATCGCCACCCCTGGGAGGCAAGCTTTGGTGGTCGACCCAGTTGTTGAAGGCACTCGACTGACCAAAGTCCTGATGGATGGTGGCAGTGGTGTGAACATATTGTATGCTGAGACGTTGAAAGGGATGGGCATTCCGATATCCAGACTCAGTGCCAGCAACATGAGTTTCCATGGAGTCATTCCTGGGAAGAAGGCTGAATCACTTGGCCAGATTGCTCTTGATGTGGTTTTCGGTGATTCCAAAAATTACCGCAAAGAAAAGTTGACATTTGAAGTTGTAGACTTCCAGAGTGCCTACCACGCTATTTTGGGCAGGCCGGCTTATGCACGCTTCATGGCCCGACCATGTTATGTGTATCTCAAATTGAAGATGCCTGGCCCCAAAGGTGTGATCACTATCACGGGCAATCGGAAGAAAGCGGAAGAATGTTTTCAGAAAGGTTCAAAGATCGCTGATGCTCAGATGGCGGTGGTGGAGTTGCAGGAATACCAGAAGACTGCAGACCCGAGTGATTTGTTGCGAGCCAAGAAGCCGCTATAGAGTCAGCTTTTCAGTCGACTGGCGATACGAAGACACCTCACATCCACCCGATCGACCCCAGCGCTGCTCCAACTCATATCTCGACAACACTCGACTCCAAATAGGAAGAAGCGCTCATCCAGTTCCTCCGTGAGAACTGGGACATTTTCGCATGGAAGCCTTCTGACATGCCGGGTGTTCCTAGGGAGCTGGCTGAGCACCTCCTAAGAGTTGACTCAAAAGTAAAACCTGTCAAGGAACATCTTCGACGGTCCGCCGTCCAGAAGAGAAAGGCCATTGGCGAGGAAGTGGCTCGGCTCTTAGTAGCGGAGTTCATCCGAGAAATATACCACTCCGAGTGGCTCGCCAACGTTGTTATGGTCCCCAAGAAGGACAAGTCACTTCGCATGTGCATTGACTTTAAACATACGGGCCTGCCCGAAAGATCATTTTCCTCTCCCCCCGCATCGATCAGATAGTCGACTCGACTGCGGGATGTGAGCGACTATCTTTTTTAGACGCCTATTCCGGGTACCATCAGATCCGTCTGTATGGACCTGACGAGATCAAAACAGCCTTCATCACTCCATTCGGGTGCTTCTGTTATGTTACCATGTCGTTCGGCCTCAAGAATGCTGGAGCCACATTCATGAGAATGATTCAAAAGTGTTTGCTCACTCAAATCAGTCGGAATGTGGAGGCGTACATGGATGATATTGTGGTCAAGTCACGGAAGGGTTCCGACCTGCTGACTGACCTTGCTGAAACCTTTGCCAATCTCAGGAGGTATGATATCAAGCTTAATCCATCAAAGTGCACATTCGGAGTTCCTGGCGGAAAATTACTCGGTTTTCTCGTTTCCGAACGAGGAATCGACGCCAATCCAGAAAAAGTCGGTACTATACTCCAAATGAAAAGTCCTGTGCGAGTGCACGACGTCCAGAAGCTTACTGGTTGCTTGGCCGCCCTAAGTCGATTCATATCTCATCTCGGTGAAAAGGCATTGCCTCTCTACCGATTGATGAAGAAGTCCGACAAGTTCGAGTGGACTCCTGAAGCTGATGCAGCGTTTGTAGAGCTTAAAGCTCTGCTCTCCACCCAGCCGGTGCTTGCTGCCCCAATCAGCAAGGAGCCTTTGCTGCTTTACATTGCAGCCATAGGACAAGTCGTCAGTACGGTGCTTACGGTCGAGCGGGAAGAAGAAGGAAAAACCTTCAAAGTTCAGCGCCCAGTATATTATATTTTTGAAGTCTTGACCCCATCGAAGCAAAGATATCCTCATTATCAGAAGCTTGTATATGGGATTTATATGACCACAAAGAAAGTTGCTCACTACTTCTCTGATCATTCCATTACAGTCGTCAGCGACGCTCCATTGTCAGAGATCCTGCAAAACAGGGATGCAACTGGTCGACTAGCAAAATGGGCGATTGAACTCCTTCCCCTAGATATCAAGTTTAAGGCAAAGAAAGCTATCAAGTCCCAGGCAATCGTGAATTTCGTCGCCGAGTGGATTGAACAGCAACTGCTGACTCAGGTTCACTCGGAGCATTGGACCATGTTCTTTGACGGTTCCAAGATGCTGAATGGTTCCGGCGCCGGAGTGGTGTTGGTCTCCCCCAGAGGAGATAAACTCGGATATGTTCTTCAAATCCACTTTGATTCCTCTAACAACGAGGCAGAATACGAAGCACTTTTATATGGGTTGCGCATGGCCATTTCACTTGGCGTCCGTCGCCTCATGGTCTATGGCGACTCAGATTTGGTGGTTAATCAGGTGATGAAGGAATGGGACGTTAGAAGTCCAGCCATGACTGGTTATTGCAATGCAGTGAGAAAGCTGGAGAAGAAATTCGAGGGGTTAGAGCTTCATCACATACCCCGACTGAAAAATCAAGCAGCTGATGATTTGGCAAAAATAGGTTCCAAAAGAGAAGCCATTCCCAGCAATGTGTTTTTGGAACACATCCACACACCATCAGTTCAGGAGGATCCCTTCACTGAAGAGGCCCCGCAGCCAAAAAGTGCCACGGATCCGACTGAAGTTGAAGTTCCAGCTGTGGTCGACCTGATCATGGAAGTCTTGGTCATCACTCCCGTCTGGACAATACCGTACATCGCGTACATCCTAAGGAAAGAACTCCCAGAGGACGAAGAAGAGGCTCGACAGATCGTCCGTCGATCCAAGTCCTTACAGTCATAAAGGGACAGTTATATAGAGAAAGCGCGACTGGGGTCGGCCAGAAGTGTGTTACACCAGAAGAAGGTCAGATGATCCTTAACGATATCCACTCGGGGACCTATGGTCATCATGCGTCCTCTCAGACCATTGTGGCTAAAGCATACCGAGCGGGGTTCTACTGGCCAAGAGCCAATGAGATGGCAAAAGAGATAGTCGACAAATGTGAAGGATGTCAGTATTACTCCAATATGCCGCACAAGCCCGCGTCAGCCCTGAAAACCATTCCACTCGTCTGGCCCTTCACTGTTTGGGGGCTGGACATGGTTGGACCACTGAGAACAGGCAGGAGCGGCTTCACTCATGTGCTAGTAGCAGTCGACAAGTTCACCAAATGGATTGAAGCCAAGCCTATCAAGAATCTCGATGCTTGCACCGCTATCAGTTTCATCAGAGAGTTGATATTCAGATATGGAGTTCCGCACAGCATCATCACCGACAATGGGTCAAACTTCGATTCCGACAAATTCAGGGCCTTTTGCGCCTCTCAGGGCACTCGGGTCGACTATGCTTCGGTCGCTCACCCCCAGTCGAATGGGCAAGCAGAAAGGGAACGGCCTAATTCTCAAAGGACTGAAACCCCGATTGATGCGCGATCTCAAGCACGCAGCAGGTGCATGGGTCGACGAGCTTCCATCAGTCCTTTGGGGATTAAGGACAACCCCGAATCGATCGACCGGAAGAACCCCATTCTTTCTGGTCTACGGAGCCGAGGCAGTCTTACCGAGTGACCTGCTTCACAATCGCTCCCCGAGTCGAGCTCTACTCTGAAGATGAAGCAGAACAAGCCCGGCAGGACGCAGTCGACCTCTAGAAGAAGAAATGAGAAATGGCCTTGATTCGATCGACCATCTATCAGCAAGACTTGCGTCGATTCCATGCCAGAAACTGAAGAGCCGAGCCTTCCAAGAAGGAGACTTAGTCCTCCGAGTGGATCAGCAGAAACCACACAAGCTCGCTCCTACTTGGGAAGGCCCCTTCATAGTCACCAGAGTCCTCCACAATGGAGCATACCACCTCTACAATGTCGATCGCCAGATTGATGAGCCACGAGCCTGGAATGCGGAGCTACTCCGCCCCTTTTATACTTGAGTTATCATTCAGATAAGATGTAATAAGAAAAAACTCCTGTAGTTTATTTATCAAAGACAAGAGCATTATAATTTTCCCAGTGATTATTATTGTTTTTGTTTGCGTAAGAAATCCCCAGTGGGTGGCTTAGCTGCGAATCCGCTTCGCCTAAGTTTATAAAAACGATTTCCTACCGAGTGGCGAGCCAGCCTCCCACTCGGAGTCTTAGCTGCGAATCCGTTACCTAAGTTTGAAAAAATCCTACCGAGTGGAGAGCAGCCCTCCCACTCGGGGGCTTAGCTGCAGTCCAGTACTCGCCTAAGTTCTCTCACTTGAGGACTTAGCTGCAGTCAGGCACTCGCCTAAGTTTGAAAAAATCCTACCGAGTGGAGAGCAATCCTCCCACTCGGGGGCTTAGCTGCAGTCCAGTACTCGCCTAAGTTCTCTCACTTGAGGACTCAGCTGCAGTCAGGCACTCACCTAAGTTTGAAAAAAATCCTACCGAGTGGAGAGCAGTCCTCCCACTCGGGGGCTTAGCTGCATTCCGGTACTCGCCTAAGTTCTCTCACTTAAAGACTTAGCCACGGTCAGGCACTCGCCTAAGTACAAAACACATCCCGCTCTGCGGTAACAAGCTGCAGGTCGATGACCACCTCCTCCTTGGAGAGCTTCGTCACAAATACAACGTGCACTCCATCCTGCCCTGCAGTAACAAGGTGCAGGTCATCGGCCACCTCCTCCTTGGGGAGCTTCGCCACAAATACAACGTGCACTCCATCCTGCTCTGCAGTAACGAGGTGCAGGTCGACTTCTACCTTCTCCTTCGGAGCTGTGCCACAAGTACAAAAAAGTTGTATCGAATGAAGAACTATTTCCACTCGACGGGGGATTTATAAAGATATTCAACGATAAACCGATTTCAGATAAATCCTAAAGGGTCTGGACCATAGATCAAAGTGCTCAGGCATTCAGCCCGAAAGAGTTTAACGGTTACAAAAACCACTTGGCATTCCGAGGCAAATTTAAGGTGGGGCATAAAAGTTTGTTCACTCCACAGGAGGAGGGCTGGCAGGCTCGACGAACTCGTCCAGGTCGACGCCATCGGCAATCCGAGTGGCGGCAGCAATGAAAGTCTCCATAAAAGTCCGGAAGTCATGCTTCTGGGTGTTGGCGACCTTGATTGCGGCCAGCTTATCTTGTCGCACCTCCTTGCAGTGGACACGAACCAAAGACAGAGCCACATCAGCGCCACACCGAGCAGAAGACTTCTTCCACTCCTGCACTCGGTCAGGGATTCCGTTAAGTCGAGTCATCAGGGACTCAAGATCGTTTTGGAGCGTGGCCTCTGGCCAAAGTGCCGGGTCGATCCGTGACATGGCGACCTTCAGTCGAGCCAAGTAGTCCATGACACCGTCGATGCGAGATTCCAGTCGGAGCAGATTCATGGCAGTTTCATCTTTCACGGGAGAATTGATTGGATCCAAACCTGGTTCGATCCGCCCAGTCTCCTCTTCGAAGTTCTGGCAAAACTCTGCATTCACGGTCCAAGGATAAGTCAATTTTCGTACACTGAGTCGACAAAAAAAATTCAGTCGGAACAAAATGCGCACCTTCAAGCTTGATGAACAACTTCTTGGCAAGGCTCCTCAGATAGCTCTCCAGATCGTCCCTCCTGCGAGCAATGCCTTCCATCTTCTCGCCCAAGATGAGATCCCCTTCTTCCAGCACGAGCACTCCTTGTTGGCGTCGTTCAGAGCAAATTTCAGCCTGGTGTTCTCTTCTTCCAACTGGCCGACCGAAGCCAGTTTCTGTTCAGCCAGAGCGGTTCTGTCGTCAGCTTCCTTTCGAGCGAAACATGCGCCGAAAATTCATTTAGTGGATGCCCCGTCGATGAATAGACTCAAGCTTGAGCGATTCTATATCTCAGCCCATTGTTGTGCTTCCAATACAGAGTGGATGCGTTGAGATCTCATGACACGACGCTCTAGTAATAGGTTCTCAGAAATGGTGCTTGATTCAGAAAGAGCAGAAGGGTACTCAAGCCCAAGGCAAACCAGTCGACAAACTCGTCTTACCATTGGCACCATCCTTAGCCTTTTGCAGCTCTGTCTTGGCCAGCTCCAAGTCAAGGTTCAGTTGGATCTGCTGTTTCTCCAAATCAGCAAAGCGAGCTCCCAGATCACAAGATTTCTGCAATCAAAGAGGAGAAGTTATTTTACAGCGAAAAACAACAAAGGCAATAAATACTAAGACTACGGTCGACTGCCCGCAGTCCACCATAGTCTCGGGGACTACACCCAGTGGGTGCACTTTGCGTGCCCCCACCGGTTCTGATCCCACTCGACCGGCCCGCCGAAGTCGAGTCAGGAAGTAAAAAAAAGAGGCAGAAGAGAGAAAGTAGAACTCAGACCAAGTCGACTGCCAGCAGTCCACCGTAGTCTCGGGGACTACACCCAGTGGGTGCACTTTCATGCCCCCACCGGTTCTGATCTACGCTCTCAGTCTGCGGTGCATGGGTCTTTGGCGTGCCCCACTTTGGCTGTCTTGCATCTCAGCTCAACACATGATCTCCCGAAGCTGTATAGACGAAAACTAGAGCAATTTTCGGTTGTGTATACAAATATACTCCGGCACGGATATGCATCAGAGGAGCTAGACGACTACAGGATACCACGATCATAGTGTAGAGTCAGCGTAGAGAGGGGACTAACACACGCATGTATCATGTATGGGCTGCACACAACCAGTCGTGCCAACCACGTCCCTCTTAGAAAATTGTGTCAATAATACGACGGAATCTACACCCGCTCAGTGGCGTTGCTTTAGACAGGAGCAATCGTATTGATTTGCACGAGCAAGAGTAGTATTCAAATAAAATTAGATCTACTCACCAACGAGAACAAGCAGATGACGTAATAAGAACGGGAACAAGTCGCTCTATGAGAGCTGAAGGCGCTACTATGTAGCTGTAGCGAGTTGAGTGCATTGCTCGACTCTGAGGCGCGGACCTACAAGCACGTCCTCATCTTCTCGCGATTCATGATGACTCATGAGACCAGAATGTATGCTTGCGATGGAGCGAGAGAGTCGCTTTCAGTTTCCTACTCGACGAGAGCATGATGGGCTTCACAAAACTCGCGGAATGTGACATAGGGATGGCGAGAACGGCGAGATTGAGTCTGTACGATTGAAAGGAAGCGTTCGACGGCCACCATCCGCACCAGATGGAACATGTCAACAGTTCACAGCGCGACAACGGCCAGAGTTGTGACGAGTGAGAGCCTCTAGGTACTGTACTTCCATTAGTACCCGATTATGTCCCCGGCGTCCGAGACTCTAGTGGCGCCCCGGTTGTAGAGAACCAGTTGGCATTATATTGTTCTGCCTCCTCGCTCTCCGAGAAGGCCTAGATACGGCCCGCTCTATTACTCAATCATCAGGACCTAATACTACGAAGTGTGAGCAGGGTCAATAATGTGGGAGCTATCAAAGTTCAAATTGCCAAAAATACATCACCACACTTGGTAGTAGACCATGGCTCTATTTAAGAGAGCTAGGTGAATCGCACGCAACGACAACAGGAGACTAGGTTCATTGGCTCGAACACAGAGAGCTCAATAGGGCACGGAGGATTACTTAATATACAGTAGGCATCAGTAGAGTAGAACATCTTGCAAATACCTCACACATATACAAAGCTCGTCCGGTCACTATCATAGTCCCATATAATAGTAAGATGTCAGCATACGGTCCACAAGATAGAGAGGAGAGACAGAGTTTGCACCAGATCTATATATCTAACTACTGATGTTGACGTGCTGGTTACGATTAGAGACAACACATGAACATTACAACGCACTGAGAGCGCGTCCCGGGTGTTTAGTACACTCAAAACCAAAGCTGGTACGCATCACAACACCAGCACATTCACCTAGTCGGAGCGGAGCGAGGCACGGTGACTGTTAGTACATGAATCTTCCTGGCAAAACGCCCTTCCTGTAGTTGCTTTAGGATCTCGGGAAACTGTAGTATGGATGCTTTGTTGCTGTCCCACTCCGGTTGAGAGGACGGAGTTGGTGAGAGTAGCAATCCAGTGGAGGACCGCTTGTGCGTAAAGACTGACCACGCAACTCGTGCAGTCGCGTGGGCCTACTGGCGACGCATTCCGCAGTTTTAGGCGCTTAATGTTGCGGAAACTTGGATCGGGCCTCTCCCACGTGGGGAGAGACAAGCGTCGAGATCAGACTCAACATCTCTCGTGCTTGCCAGCGTCGTTGTTCTATCAACCTACATCTGGTCCCTTCCATCGTCGACAGCTAAGGCATTGCTCTTCACTGCTCAACTCCATGTTCGCTCTAACCTCAAATCCTTCCGCCGGCACGACGTGCACCTCACACCTCACAGGCTCAACGAGTCAGGAGCGCGCACTTGCCGCGACTTCTGAGCATCCATGAATACTCAAACTCTTTACAAAGTGGTTCGGCTGTAGGAAAAAGTGCCATGTACGAGACGTCAAGCAACAAAGGTCCAAATCGAGTCACGACCAAACTCACTTAGAGCACAAGGCTGAGCGCCTCATTCTGAGAAAACTTTCCAGAGATTAAATAATGCTCACAAGATCTACAAGAAATCAAAACCTTCTTGGTAGCTATGGTAGCGTTGTGTGCCGACAGGATGACAACGCATCCGTGGCAGTGTCATTCCTCTGATCTCCCGATACCCCGCGAGCTGAGAGTGCAGTTGTATTGCATCTCTCACTTCCTCCGCAGGGACTAAAGGCTCTTCTTAGTGCGTCTCTGGTACCTGCTCCTTGTTAGGGACCATCGGCCGCTCTCGAGTGTGCATATACTCGGGACGTTGAAGTTCCATTGTACCAACGACCCGAATCTATCCATCATACGTGTGCTGCTCTGTCAGCGAGTCTTCGCGACGTATGGAGCTTGGATGCGGGCATGCAGGAATACCACAAGTGAATCCTACCGGTGAGCCGTCACGGATAAGCTTGGACCCGTCGTGTGTGAGGCCTTCCCCGCATTAACCTCGCTGGACCAGCCACCATCCAACCTGGTTCGGCCCCTGTGGCTCAGATCTTTCAATTGAAGCCGAATATCGATGAGGTGGGTTCGACACACAGCGTGCGGAGGTGCCTCTTCCATCGTCGTATAAGCCAATAGTGCTCTGTTCTGTGGTCAAAGGGTTCTTCTCATTAGGCTTTCGTCCTCCAGGTATGTAAGCGCTCTTCCAGGGGAGTGGAAGTGCGCTCTCTTACTACTTCAGGATCATACGCCTAAAGGCGCGAGGAGGTGACGCGCCACCTAATGGAATGGTAGCGCAACCCTGCGCGTCGACTTTCGGTCTCTCGTACCGCTAAAAACCAGGTCGACTGGCCCCCAAATCAGCAGAACTGATGTCACTGAGATCTCAGAGCGAAAAGGGAGCAATCTGCAACGGGGCCAAGATACGAGAACTGTATTTGTGTCTATATCTCCTGCTACCAGGGTCGCTAGCCGACAGTATCAATCCTCGAGAGAAGAGTATATCAGCCCCCGGAAACTACATTCTGGAGTGAAACTTTGAGGTCAACGCTTCATGCGTTAAGCTCGGATTAGCCTTTTTTCACCTGTCTGGGAGCGAGAGCTCCACGGCGTGTAAATAACTACATATGGCAAAGAGACACCCAACACTCAGGCCGAGCCAACCCAAGAACATTCTGCACACAACAGGAAATGAGGGAGCGAGAATGAGTAAATACACCGATTGCTGGAAGGAAGTAAAATGCGGAACTTATGTTCTAGACCCACATTCACGTAACGTGTCCAAGTAAGATCACACGCTCACGAAGAAAGGAGAGATGTGATGGAGATAGCAATTAGATGCAATTGATGTCCCACCACGAGTCAATCAGAACGTGTTTGGTACGCGAAAGAAAAAGAATTGCGCTCACCTGAAGAGTGGTTTGCGCGGGGCTGAGCACTGCTACACTTTCGCGCACAGGCATGAGCGCACACGCAGAGCGAAAGGGAGATATCAGCCTCCGTTCGGCCAGGCCCTGGCCTCGGAAGCTACGCTGATCCTTTTTATTTAGTGTCGTAGAGAGCATTACTGATGTGGAACCAGTCACCCCTCGGATAAAGCTATGTCGCCTCACGCAGGTTGGACCGAGCAATATGGATGACTCGAGACCACGGAGCCGAGTAACGAGTGCGCTATTTCAGCTCCCCTTGTGTCTCGCAGGCCTGCTCCGCCGTCGCCACTTCTTCGCCCGCCCCGCAAGAGCCGTCTGCAGCAACATCGCTCTACCTCATCATTATGCACAGGTCCGAGTGCACTCGAGCGAGCAAAAGCCAACGCGTGCAGAACGGTGGCTTATCAGGCGCCCTCGCAGAGAGAGCGCAGCGAGGAAGGAATGAGCAGTAGGGAGGAGATAGAGAGAGAGAGCAGAGAGCTCGAGAGCGCGTGGCACCTGCACTGCTTCGCGCCTGAATACTTGCCCATGGTCGACAACAGGGGACATTAGGCACCCTTATTCACTCGAGCGGCGGGTAGGTACGCGAGAGAGTTGGACCAATGGCCTGAGGAGAAGAATCTGAAAATTCCCTCTCCCCAACGGAAAGGAAAAGGACCACCTCTAACGAACCGGGCCGCGGAATAAGTCGGGGATGAACTCCAGCACAGCGGTATGAGGATCAGCTTGAGCGAGACGTGCTCTCGCTACAGAGCGTCGGCGAAAGGTGTGCGAGAAGGGTAATCTCTTGAGGCCCGGCTCCGCTCTAAAGCATCCTTCCGAGATTGTACTCGCGAGAGGCACTTCAGCCCGTCCCCGTGCGACTCCCAACTTCCGGATAGTTGTCACACGCTCACAAACGAAGATAGCTTAAGTTGAACAGTGGAAAAATATAACTACATTTTTATCGCTCTGCAGACACCATCAACGAGAAGCATACATCCTCTCTGTCACGTACTGCACGTGCGGAAATTCGTCCAGACGCTAATCACGAAGCACTCCCTCGACGTTCGAAATCACTCTATACGGAGGAGAGATCTGAATGGCGACTGCGAGGAAGAGTGTACTGACATTGGAGAGTCGATCCAGAGAGACCTCACTGCAACCCGTTTTCACTGACTCCCGAAACAGAAATGCTCAACGGGCATGAAAATGAAAGTCGGAGAAGTGCTCAATCGTTCTTTTTCCACTAAACGCTCGATCCATTCGGGGGCTAACACGCCTCATGAGGCGGGCGACCTTGAAGTGTCGTCGCGGAGGGTTTCTCCTGATCCGCCAAGGCCAGAGGGTAATCCTTTGGCCACCCGAAGTCCTCAATATTCGGCTCCTAAAGAGAGTAAAAAAAGAGTCTGAAACCGTATAGTGTGCGGTCCGACGCACTAAAGGATCTTCTGGAGCAAGCGGCCATCTCAGAAGCGCATCGTACGCTAATGGGTATCGTGATTGAAAGGATTTCATCCGCCGAAAGCGGGTTGCATGAAGCTTTTATGAGTCTGCTGAAAGGCTTTGAGGTACGTGAAATAGTGTATGTTTTTGACAGTACCACATACGTTAGGTGTGCCCTATGCAGATAGTAGCCCCTGAGACTCTGGTTGCCATCGAGAACGGCGGCAAACAGAGGATCATAGTCCCAGGTAATAATCAGACCGCCTTCATGTGCAGGTGGCTGAAGGTCCGGTGGCTAGACGGACTGATGAGTTTGCCGAGCTAAAGCGGCAACTTGATGCGGCAGATGCCGACATCGTGCTTGTCAACAAGCGGCTTGACGAGGCACAGGGTATGTGATTTCTCCGGTGATCAACACATAGTAAGAGGAGCATGATGCCAGTATCTTTAATATGTTGTGACTGCAGATGGAGCTGCCGCCAGTGGAGACCCTTCGGGCGGAACTTGCCCGAGCCAAGGAACAAGCCAGAAATAGCGAGGCGGGCGCTCTAAAGGCGGTCGAAGAGCTGAGGGCCGAACAGGCCGCGCATTGCCAGAGCAAGGAAAGAATGGCCAAGATGGCCATTGAGTTGAAAGATGCGCCGACCGTTACCAGCTTCTTGAGAAAGAAAGCTGAGCGAAGGCGAAGGACCTGGAGAAGGCCATGGTAGTAGCCAAGGAAGCCCGCTCCAAAATCAGAGCGGCGAAGGAGGAGTTGCGTCAAGCTGGAGATATCATGGCTGGGAAGCCCTTTTTGTTGCAGACTAAGTTCGGAGATCCGAAGTATGCCTCCTCTTGATCAACTATGGAGTTCTGCAGACGCATACTGGATTTGGCAGCCAGTGCTGCTGATGCGGCCGAGTACTTCAAGGATCAAAAAGATCGTGAAGTGGAAAAGCTGTTCTGGTCACAGTTCCATGCTCCAGTGCGTCCGCTGCTATTGAATGAGAGAATGGCCGAGTGGGCCGAGCTCCATAGGTTATCCGGACTTGCCATGAGGTTTGTTGTGGATCATCTATGGCCGAAAGGGCCAAGGCCGAATAGTTACTTTAGTTTAGTGCAACAATTCCTTGGTGATGTGCCTCACATCGACGCTATGAAGAGGTCGGCGTGCATAGAGGGTGCGCAGATGCAACTTGCCGTGTCAAGACATACTGGGCAGAGATGGAGGCACCAACTATTGCAACACAGGGTTCGGTCCGTGGGCGCGAGTACCTGGCGAGCACTACTTTGAAGAGAAGTCCCTTGAAAGCGCTTCGTTCAATAGAGGCTCAGTGCTCGAAGAATATTATGTTCTAGTGACATGTATTCCCCATTGTAAAAACAATGCTTTTATTGAATTATAAAGGTTTGTGTTATACTTTTGCCTGAAAGTTATTATGATGCCTCCTGTGCGCTGTTTATGTATATAACCTGAAAATTTGCAGTCGTCGGCTTCAAGCCCCCAACGCATATAATGCGGGGGTGTTCGCAAAAAACGCGTATTCACACTTGATCCAACGTCTTGGTTCATTAAGGAGGTGGTAGCGCAGCGAACGAGGCAATAAGACTATATTGCTTTAACACTTTCACTTAGCCATAGGAGTTTGACGGTGGGACTACTATATAGCCCCTGGTACTTCCGCGCTCGTCCGAATACGGGGCGCGTACGTACATGACCGGGAAACGGCCCTTCGTTAATGCGGAGGAATCCCGAAGATTCCGCTAAGTCATCGAGTGGTTGACCAGTCTCGCGCTTTATCATGACAGTCAGTTTTCGGCTTTCTCTACTGAGGTGCTCATCCGGATGAACCAGGGCACAATCGCAGTAGTTCTCCCGGTGCCGCCTTAGCCGATAGAGCGGAACGTAAGGTAGCAAAACACGGGAGCCGGGCAAACCCAACATTTGACCAAAGACATGATTCGGAGCTGATGCATATAAGGCCAAACTCGCGACGCCGAACACTCCCTAAGGTATTCGGTCTTTATAACATATGCCGGGCTGAACAATGCCCTTAATAATAAACCCCGAGTGTCCAGGTACGTGCAATATCCTGACGTGGCCACATGCCAATAACGTCAGCATCCTTCTCGGTTGTATTGAGTATCCGGAGGATGTGAACAACAAGAGACAGTAAAAAAGGTTTACGCAGGGTCTTAATCTGAAAAGAAACCTTTGAGCGGGTCCCTGCTGCACGTCTGCGCCTGTGTCTCCGTTGTGCCGTGTCCTGGACGGGTGTAGCACGATTGTCATCTGTAAAAGAGAAGAACTTAGGTGAAAGTTGCCGTGCCAAAAATTGGTTATTATCAATAACCATTAAAATTCAAGATAAGTCAAGTTGAGCCGAACTAGCCCTGATTACACGCGGGAAGCCCCTGGTACCGTCTATGAGGGTTTAACCATCAAACCAATCTCATGTATATGTAGTGATGCGCCGGACTCGTCTAACCGTGTCCGTGGTCTTGACGACCTGTCATTTATTCTGGTTGGTGAGGCCGTCTAGTGCTCGGCTGTTAAAGCCGCCGCACTTCTTCCGCGCGTAGAGAACGCTCAATATTTCCACTAACTGTGATGGTGCCACGTGGACCGGGCATCTTAAGCTTGAGAGAAGCATAATGCGGTACTGCATTAAAACGAGCGAAAGCCGCTCTTCCGAAGTAGTGCTTGATAGCCACTTCGGAATGGAGCGATGTAGAAAGTTAACTTTTCGCTTCGGAAGTTGTCGGAAGAACCGAATACAACCTCTAGTAATAGAGAGCCCGTGCAGCGGGCCTCTGGGCCTGGTATTACTCCCTTGAAGGTAGTATTACTGTGGCTGATTTTTGTCGGGTCTATCCCCATTTTGCGGACTGTGTCCTGATATATCAGATTTAGACCACTGCCGCCGTCCATAAGGACTCGTGTGAGATGGTATCCGTTTATTATTGGGTCTAACACCAAGGCAGCCAATCCTTCATGTCGGATGCTTGTCGGGTGATCCCTGCGATCAAAAGTGATCGGGCAGGCCAACCAGGGGTTGAACTTAGGGGTGACGGGCTCTACGGCGCGTATGTCTCGGAGTGCATGTTTGCTTCTCCTCTTTCGTCACGTGGATCATGTTTACTGTTTTAACCTCTGGTGGGAATTTTTCTGTCCTCCAGTGCTTTGCTGGCGAGGTTCGTCCTCGTCTTCGCTTGGTGTCTCCCTCCCCTTGTGTTCGGCGTTTAGCTTACCGGCCTGCTTGAAGACCCAGCATTCTCTGTGGGTGTGATTTGCAGGTTTATCGGGGGTGCCATGAATCTGACATAGTTTGTCTAGAATCTTGTTTAGGCTGGACGGTCCATCTCTGCTGCCTTTGAAAGGCTTTTTCCGCTGACCTGGTCGAGAGCCCCTGAATCCGGCGTTTACCGCCGTATTATCTGGGCTGTCTTCTTTATTTCGACGCTTGCTTTTACTGCGTCGTGGTTTTCCATTGCCATCCCTGACTTCGGATGTGCTTGGGTCGCTGGTGCTACTGCGGGCTAACCAGCTATCTTCGCCCGCGCAAAAGCGGGTCATGAGGCTTGTCAGGGCTGCCATTGTTCTCGGTTTTTCTTGGCCGAGGTGTCTGGCGAGCCATTCGTCTCGGACGCTGTGCTTGAAAGCTGCTAAGGCTTCGGCGTCCGGACAGTCGACGATTTGGTTCTTCTTAGTGAGAAACCTGTTCCAAAGCTTTCGGGCTGACTCTCCGGGCTGTTGAATTATATGACTTAAATCGTCTGCATCCGGAGGTCGGACATAGGTCCCTTGAAAATTAGCCCGAAAAGCATCCTCGAGCTCCTCCCAACTTCCAATTGAGTTTTCGGGGAGGCTTTTCAGCCAGTGCCGAGCTGGTCCTTTAAGCTTGAGGGGCAAGTACTTGATGGCGTGGAGATCGTCTCCGCGAGCCATATGGATATGGAGGATAAAGTCCTCAATCCAGACCCCAGGGTCTGTGGTCCCGTCGTACGCCTCTATGTTCACTGGTTTGAATCCTTCTGGGAATTCGTGGTCCAGCACCTCATCGGTGAAACATAGGGGGTGTGCGGCACCCCTGTATTTGGATGTATCATGGCGTTCGGATGGTTGTAGTATTCGTTTGATTTTGTGCCGGAGCGCGCTTCCTAGATCCATAGATGGATCTGGTCATACTGGATTTTTGGCGCAAGTCCTCACGTAGATCGTGTGTTGACTTATGTGCGGCCTTGTTAGCCGCTCTATCGCGGTCACAAGGTGGTTGATCCGGCCGGTTGGCCGTTTTATTTTCGGCTGTGTGGGCTCTAAGGCCTCATCGTCGAATTCAGGTAATAGCTTGCGCTTTGGATAGCTCTTTGTGTGGTAACTTCCACCATACTTTTCTTCGTTGTCGAGCACTTTGTTCCACCTGCTGTTGAGCGTATTTTGTGCGGCCTTAAGCCTTTGCTTCTGCTTCTTCAGACTCCTCGCTGTGGCAATAAGCCTTCTGCGGAGGTTCTCTTGTTCCAAGTGCTTTCCGGGATGATGTGTGCATCTTCGTCCGGACTGTTTTCCTCCCCAGAGGGGGGTTGATGAGGTTTATCCTGGCGTCGCCGTGTTCGGACATCGGATCTGTACTATGTTCGCCGTTTGCAGTTCATCGTGCTCTGCCGCCGGGGGCAATGTGGTCGTCGTTTCCTCTGGAGTCGACTGGAGTGTTATTTTCTCTTGCGCTGTTATCGCTGTTTTTGCGAGGCGGGATTTGGAGCGGCGCCTACGCCGACGCTTTTTTGCTTCTTGGAGGGGTCATCCTCCGTTCTTCGTCGCCATTGCCTTCTTTGGGTGTATCCACCATGTATATGTCATGTGATGAAGTGGCTGTCCAGCGCCTGTGGGCACTGGTTCCTGTTCCTCTCCTGCATCGTCGTCCATGCCGTCGATGTCTTCGGAGTCGAAATCGAGCATGTCGGTTAAATCGTCGACAGTGGCTACTAAGTGGGTGGTGGGTGGGCAGCGAATTTCTTCGTCGTCCGCATCCCATTCTAGCCGGACATAGTTCGGCCAAGGTTCTCCTGACAAGGAGAGAGACCTTAATGAATTTAGCACATCGCCGAAAGGCGAGTGCTGAAAGATATCCGCGGAGGTGAACTCCATGATCGGTGCCCAATCGGATTCGATAGGCACGGACGCAGGCGGCTCGGAGTCCGTGGCGGAGACGAATCCAGTGGTTCGGCAACACGGCTCTCGTAAGGGGTGAAGTCAGTATTCGGCTCTATCGCCACTGAGAGTGCGGCCTCCATGGCGGGGTCTATCCACCCATCCTCGGATGGCGCACTTTGCTCCGGATTGAGGGCCGGAGTAGTTGCAGATGCGATCTCCCGAACACTGTCCGACGAGAGTTACGTCATGCTCGTCGTGATTGTGCGGCGCACCTGACATGGGCTCGAATCCGTCGAAGATCAAGTCTCCGCGGATGTCGGCAGTGTAGTTTAAGTTTCCGAACCTGACCTGATGGCCAGGGGCGTAGCTCTCGATCTGCTCCAGATGGCCAAGCGAGTTGGCCCGCAGTGCGAAGCCGCCGAATACGAAGATCTGTCCGGGAGAAAAACCTCACCCTGGACCGCATCGTTACCGATGATCGAAGGAGCCATCAAGCCTTACGGTGACACAGTGGAACTCTCAATGAAAGCACCAATGTCGGTGTCAAAACCGGCGGATCTCGGGTAGGGGGTCCCGAACTGTGCGTCTAAGGCGGATGGTAACAGGAGGCGGGGGACACGATGTTTTACCCAGGTTCGGGCCCTCTTGATGGAGGTAATACCCTACGTCCTGCTTGATTGATCTTGATGATATGAGTATTACAAGAGTTGATCTACCACGAGATCGTAGAGGCTAAACCCTAGAAGCTAGCCTATGGTATGATTGTTGTTGTCCTACAGACTAAACCCTCCGGTTTATATAGACACCGGAGGGGGCTAGGGTTACACAGAGTCGGTTACAAGGGAGGAGATCTACATATCCGTATTGCCAAGCTTGCCTTCCACGCCAAGGAGAGTCCCATCCGGACACGGACGAAGTCTTCAATCTTGTATCTTCATAGTCCAATAGTCCGGCCAAAGGATATAGTCCGGCTGTCCGGAGACCCCCTAATCCAGGACTCCCTCAATGGGTATAATAAAACTATCATAAAAAGTGCATTGAATATATGAGAAGTTTGATACTTGATGATTATTTTGAGATATGAAGATGGTGATATTAGAGTCATGCTAGTTGAGTAGTTGTGAATTTGAGAAATACTTGTTCTAAAGTTTGTGATTCCCATAGCATGCACGTATGGTGAACCGTTATGTGATGAAGTCGGAGCATGATTTATTTATTGATTGTCTTCCTTATGAGTGGCGGTCGGGGACGAGCGATGGTATTTTCCTACCAATCTATCCCCCTAGGAGCATGCGCGTAGTACTTTGTTTCGATAACTAATAGATTTTTGCAATAAGTATGTGAGTTCTTTATGACTAATGTTGAGTCCATGGATTATACGCACTCTCACCCTTCCACCATTGCTAGCCTCTCTAGTACCGCAACTTTCGCCGGTACCATAAACCCACCATATACCTTCCTCAAAACAGCCACCATACCTACCTATTATGGCATTTCCATAGCCATTCCGAGATATATTGCCATGCAACTTTCCACGTTCCGTTATTATGACACGCTTCATCATTGTCATATTGCTTTGCATGATCATGTAGTTGACATCGTATTTGTGGCAAAGCCACCTGTTCATAATTCTTTCATACATGTCACTCATGAGTCATTGCACATCCCGGTACACCGCCGGGCATTCACATAGAGTCATATTTTGTTCTAAGATTGAGTTGTAATTCTTGAGTTGTAAGTAAATAAAGTGTGATGATCATCATTATTAGAGCATTGTCCCAGTGAGGAAAGGATGATGGAGACTATGATTCCCCCACAAGTCGGGATGAGACTCCGGATGAAAAATAAAAAAAGAAGAGAAAAAAAGAGGCCATAAAAAAGAGAAAAGGCCCAAATAAAAAAATGAGAAAAAAAGAGAGAAAAGAGAGAAGGGACAATGCTACTATCCTTTTACCACACTTGTGCTTCAAAGTAGCACCATGATCTTCATGATAGAGAGTCTCCTATGTTGTCACTTTCATATACTAGTGGGAATTTTCATTATAGAACTTGGCTTGTATATTCCAATGATGGGCTTCCTCAAAATGCCCTAGGTCTTCGTGAGCAAGCGAGTTGGATGCACACCCATTAGTTTCTTTTTGAGCTTTCATACACTTATAGCTCTAGTGCATCCGTTGCATGGCAATCCCTACTCACTCACATTGATATCTATTGATGGGCATCTCCATAGCCCGTTGATACGCCTAGTTGATGTGAGACTATCTTCTCCTTTTTGTCTTCTCCACAACCACCATTCTATTCCACCTATAGTGCTATGTCCATGGCTCACGCTCATATTTGCGTGAAGATTGAAAAAGTTTGAGAACATCAAAAGTATGAAACAATTGCTTGGCTTGTCATCGGGGTTGTGCATGATTTAAATATTTTGTGTGGTGAAGATAGAGCATAGCCAGACTATATGATTTTGTAGGGATAACTTTCTTTTGCCATGTTATTTTGAGAAGACATGATTTTGTTAGTATGCTTGAAGTATTATTATTTTTATGTCAATATTAAACTTTTGTCTTGAATCTTTCGGATCTGAACATTCATGCCACAATAAAAAATTACATTGAGAAATTATGCTAGGTAGCATTCCACATCAAAAATTCTGTTTTTATCATTTACCTACTCGAGGACGAGCAGAATTAAGCTTGGGGATGCTTGATACGTCTCCAACGTATCTATTTTTTGATTGTTCCATGCTATTATATTATATGTTTTGGATGTTAATGGGCTTATTTATACACTTTTATATTATTTTTGGGACTAACCTACTAACCCAAGGCCCAGTGCAAATTGCTGTTTTTTGCCTATTTCAGTGTTTCGCAGAAAAGGAATATCAAACGGAATCCAAACGGAATGAAACCTTCGGAGAGTTATTTTTGGAACAAACGTGATCCAGGGGACTTGGAGTGGACGTCAAGCAACCAACGAGGAGGCCACGAGGCAGGGCGCGCCCTCCACCCTCGTGGGCCCCTCGTGGCTCCACCGACCTACTTCTTCCTCCTATATATTACATATACCCCGAAAACATCCAGGAGCACCACGAAACCCTATTTCCACCGCCGCAACCTTCTGTACCCAAGAGATCCCATCTTGGGGCCTTTTTTCCGGAGCTCCGCCGGAGGGGGAATTGATCACGGAGGGCCTCTACATCAACTCCATGCCTCTCCGGATGATGTGTGAGTAGTTTACCTCAGACCTTCGGGTCCATAGTTATTAGCTAGATGGCTTCTTCTCTCTCTTTGGATCTCAATACAAATGTTCTCCTCGATATTCTTGGAGATCTATTTGATGTAACTCTTTTTGCGGTGTGTTTGTCGAGATCCGATGAATTGTGGGTTTATGATCAAGTTTATCTATGAACAATATTTGATTCTTCTCTGAATCTTTTATGTATGATTGGTTATCTTTGCAAGTCTCTTCGAATTATCAGTTTGGTTTGGCCTACTAGATTGATCTTTCTTGCAATGGGAGAAGTGCTTAGCTTTGGGTTCAATCTTGCGGTGTCCTTTCAGTGACAGCAGGGGCAGCAAGGCACGTATTGTATTGTTGCCATCGAGGATAAAAAGATGGGGTTTATATCATATTGCTTGAGTTTATCCCTCTACATCATGTCATCTTGCCTAATGCATTACTCTGTTCTTATGAACTTAATACTCTAGATGCATGCTGGATAGCGGTCGATGTGTGGAGTAATAGTAGTAGATGCAGAATCGTTTCGGTCTACTTGTCGCGGACGTGATGCCTATATACATGATCATGCCTAGATATTCTCATAATTATGCACTTTTCTATCAATTGCTCGACAGTAATTGTGTTCACCCACCGTAATACTTATGCTATCTTGAGAGAAGCCACTAGTGAAACCTATGGCCCCCGGGTCTATCTTTTATCATATAAGTTTCCAATCTATTTTATTTTGCAATCTTTACTTTCAATCTATATCATAAAAATACCAAAAATATTTATTATCTCTATCAGATCTCACTCTCGTAAGTGACCGTGAAGGGATTGACAACCCCTTTATCGCGTTGGTTGCGAGGTTCTTATTTGTTTGTGTAGGTACGAGGGACTTGCGTGTAGTCTCCTACTGGATTGATACCTTGGTTCTCAAAAACTGAGGGAAATACTTACGCTACTTTGCTGCATCACCCTTTCCTCTTCAAGGGAAAACCAACGCAGTGCTCAAGAGGTAGCAAGAAGGATTTCTGCGCCGTTGCCGGGGATCTACGCACAAGTCAAGACATACCAAGTACCCATCACAAACTCTTATCCCTCGCATTACATTATTTGCCATTTCCTCTGTTTTCCTCTCCCCCACTTCAGATAGGCGTCAAAGACTCTGTGTGTTATGTCCTGCTCCTGCCGTGCCTGTCATCCACCCCACCTGAGGTGCACCATCGACAGAAGCGTTCACTGCAGCAGAGATCCCCCTGCAGACTTCCTTTCGCCGCCTCAGATCATCTTCCCCGTTGCCGGCAGCCACGCCAACTGCATTACCATCATCGACTGAGCAGATGAACCTGAGGACTACACAGTTCCGGAAGAGAGGTCGCAGCTCTTTCGTGTTTGCTTACGTTATACATCGGTTATTATTACCTGCTACTTTATCGTTCAAACTTGAGTTTTAAAATGCCCGTGGGGCACATATCGAGGCAGCAACGAATAGTATCTGTCTACTATCTGGTTCATCTGGGGTCTTCTATGTGGTTCATGTTGGGTGGGCAACAAACAGTAGATGATCCATTGTCTATCTTTTTAAACTGAAGCTATAATCTACCTGCTATCATTAGTTTTGGATCTATCCACTCATTTGCTACCATCAGTCTTGATTTCTGCATGCACCCCTTAGGCCTTACAAAATCTAACTATTTTTTTATTATGCATGTCAGTTATTGTACACAATCGTACTGAACATGTAGAGAAAAAGAGAAGACCGTTGCGTGGGAATACAAATGTCATGCAGACGCCGCTCCATGGTGGGCGAAGTGCCCCCCTCCCGCCATTCCAGATTGTATTCCAGAGGAAGATAACTGTTCAGATGGGGATTCAGAGGGAGCCGACCACTCCTATTTACCACCTGAGGTGTTTGCTCTAACCTGGCATGCTGATGTTGGTCATATCATGCATATGGCGCCTCGCATTGCTTACATTATTCACATATATGTCATCAACTTAGTTTAGACTTGCTTTGTGTGAATGCCTGATGTCTACTACACAACCTTCTTCTTGTAGACGTTGTTGGGCCTCCAAGTGCAGAGGTTTGTAGGACAGTAGCAAATTTCCCTCAAGTGGATGACCTAAGGTTTATCAATCCATGGGAGGCGTAGGATGAAGATGGTCTCTCTCAAGCAACCCTACAACCAAATAACAAAGAGTCTCTTGTGTCCCCAACACACCCAATACAATAGTAAATTGTATAGGTGCACTAGTTCGGCGAAGAGATGGTGATACAAGTGGTATATGGATAGTAGATAAAGGTATTTTGTAATCTGAAATAAAAACAGCAAGGTAACTAATGATAAAAGTGAGCGTAAACGGTATTGCAATGATAGGAAACAAGGCCTAGGGTTCATACTTTCGCTAGTGCAAGTTCCCTCAACAATAATAGCATAATTGGATCATAAACTATCCCTCAACATGCAACAAAGAGTCACTCCAAAGTCACTAATAGCGGAGAACGAACGAAGAGATTATGGTAGGGTACGAAACCACCTCAAAGTTATTCTTTCCAATCAATCCGTTGGGCTATTCCTATAAGTGTCACAAACAGCCCTAGAGTTCGTACTAGAATAACACCTTAGACACAAATCAACCAAAACCCTAATGTCACCTAGATACTCAATGTCACCTCAAGTATCCGTGGGCATGATTATACGATATGCATCACACAATCTCAGATTCATCTATTCAACCAACACAAAGGACCTCGAAGAGTGCCCCAAAGTTCTACCGAAGAATCACGACGAAAACGTCTGCCAACTCGTATGCATAGGGTTCATGGGCGGAACCCGCAAGTTGATCACCAAAACATACATCAAGTGAATCACGTGATATCCCATTGTCACCACAGATATCCACAGCCAGACATACATCAAGTGTTCTCAAATCTTTAAAGACTCAATCCGATGAGATTACTTCAAAGGGGAAACTCAATTCATTACAAGAGAGTAGAGGGGGAGGAGAAACATAAGATCCAACTATAATAGCAAAGCTCGCGATACATCAAGATCATGGCAAATCAAGAACACGAGAGAGAGAGAGAGATCAAACACATAGCTACTGGTACATACCCTCAGCCCCGAGGGTGAACTACTCCCTCCTCATCATGGAGAGCGCCGGGATGATGAAGATGGCCACCGGTGAGGGATCCCCCCTCCGGCAGGGTGCCGGAATAGGGTCCCAGTTGACTTTTGGTGGCTACAGAGGCTTGCGGCGGCGGAACTCCCGATCTAATCTCCGTTCTGGAAGTTTTAGGTTACATAGGTATATATGGGTGCAGGAGGTACGTCGGTGGACCGAAGGGGGGGGCATGAGGCAGGGGGCGCGCCCCCTACCCTTGTGAGCTCCTCCTTCATCTTCTGACGTAGGGTCCAAGTCTGTCCGGTAGGTTTCCTTCCAAAAATAACTACTCCAGTTGATTTCGTTCCGTTTCGACTCCGTTTGATATTCATTTTCTTCGAAACACTGAAATAGGCATAAAACAACAAATCTGGGCTGGGCCTCCGGTTAATAGGTTAGTCCCAAAAATAATATAAAAGTGGAAAATAAAGCCCTATATTGCCCAAAACAGTAGATAATATAGCATGGAGCAATCAAAAATTATATGATACGTTGGAGGAGGTATCAGCATCCCCAAGCTTAATTCCTGCTCGTCCTCGAGTAGGTAAATGATAAAAACAGAATTTTTGATGTGGAATGCTACCTAACATATTTATATATGTAGTTCTCTTTATTGTGGCAAGAATATTCAGATCCATAAGATTCAAGACAAAAGTTTAATATTGACAAAAAAATAATAATACTTCAAGCATACTAACTAAGCAATTATGTCTTGTCAAAATAACATGGCCAAAGAAAGTTATCCCTACAAAATCATATAGTTTGGCTGCTCTATCTTCACCACCCAAAATATTTAAATCATGCACAACCCCGATGACAAGCCAAGCAATTGTTTCATACTTTTGATGTTCTCAAACTTTTTCAATCTTCACGCAATACTATGAGCGTGAGCCATGGACTATAGCACTATAGGTGGAATAGAATGGTGGTTGTGGAGAAGACAAAAAGGAGAAGATAGTCTCACATCAACTAGGCGTATCAACGGGCTATGGAGATGCCCATCAATAGATATCAATGTGAGTGAGTAGGGATTGCCATGCAACGGATGCACTAGAGCTATAATATATGAAAGCTCAACAAAAGAAACTAGTGGGTGTGCATCCAACTCGCTTGCTCACGAAGACCTAGGGCATTTTGAGGAAGCCCATCATTGGAATATACAAGCCAAGTTCTATAATGAAAGATTCCCACTAGTATATGAAAGTGACAACATAGGAGACTCTCTATCATCAAGATCATGGTGCTACTTTGAAGCACAAGTGTGGTAAAAGGATAGTAGCATTGCCCCTTCTCTCTTTTTCTCTCATTTTTTTTTTTATTTATTTTTATTTGGGCCTTCTCTTTTTTATGGCGTCTTTTTTATTTGGGCTTCATTGGCCTCTCTATTTTTCGTCCGGGTCTCATCCGACTTGTGGGGGAATCATAGTCTCCATCATCCTTTCCTCATTGGGACAATGCTCTTAAAAATGATGATCATCACAATTTTGTTTTTCTTACAACTTAACAATTACAACTCGATACTTAGAAAAAAATATGACTCTATATCACTATAGAAAAAGGGGGCTTTGGTCCAGGCCGGGTAACCCCATTAGTCCCGGTTCAGTCCAGAACCGGGACCAATGGGTGCATTAGTCCCGATTCGTGCGGCTAAGGATTAGTCTCGGTTCACCTGGGCCCTTTAGTCCCGGTTCATGCAACGAACGGACTAAAGGGTGCGATGCCCATTAGTCCCGGTTGGTGGCACCAACCGGGACTAATGGCCTTTGAGGCATTAGTACCGGTTCATGGCACGAACCGGTACTAAAGGTCCATTTTCAAACTCCCCCCCCCCCGTGGACCGCCTTTTCAGTTTTAGAAAAAACAAAAGAAAATGATGGAAATGTCAAAAAAATAAAATAAAATAAGTTTCCCATGTGATATGTGGTCTAGTTGTTGGGAAAATTTACAAATATGAATTTCGACTTTATTTACAAAATCTCTCTGGAATTTGTAAAATGGGCATAACTTTTGCATACGAACTCGGATTAAAAAAATTTTATATGAAAAATCATCTACTTGAAAAGTTACATCCAATGGAGACCGCCTACGGCCTGTTTGAAAATTTGTAGAATCCTCAAATTCCAAAAGGAAAAAAAGTTATGCTCAAATTTCAGTTTTTTTTTAATTTTCATTAAATCTGGTCAAACTATGGTCAAACTACTTATTCAATAAGTATTAGTGTTACTAAATAATTATTCAAGAATATTAGTGTTATTAAATAAGTATTTCAGTTTTTTCGAATTTTGGTCAAATCTGGTCAAACTATGGTCAAACAATGGTCAAACTACTTATTCAATAAATATTAGTGTTACTAAATAATTATTGTTTTTTAGAACAATAGTTTCAAACTCAAACAATGAAATGTGTGACTTCATGCTCAAGCTAAAATCCTGAGGGTTAATAGGATTAACATCTTACTATTGTCAGGAAAACAACGAGTGCAGACTTGGAAACGAGGGAGAATAGAACCTGGAAGTTAAGCGTGCTCAGGATGGGGGAGTGGGAGGATGGGTGATCGTCCGGGAAGTTAGATGATTTGGAATGATGAGGGGTGATTAGAGATTAAATTGAGCAGTGATGAGAGGGGTGATTAGAGGTTAAAATAAATCAGAAATTTGAAAATAAAAAAATTTCAAAAAAAAATTTCAAAAAAAATCATAAAATTACCTTTAGTACCGGTTGGTGTTACCAACCGGGACTAAAGGTGGACCTCCAGGCAGCGGCCACGTGGAGGGCCTTTAGTCCCGGTTCTGGTTTGAACCAGGACTAAAGGGTCAGGGCATTAGTACCGACCCTTTAGTCCCGGTTCAAGAACCGGGACTAAAGGCCCTAATGAACCGGGACTGCAGGCCCTTTTTCTACAGTGTATGAATGCCTCCGGCGGTGTACCGGGATATGCAATATGACAATGATGGAGTGTGTCATAACGGAATGGTGGAAAGTTGCATGGCAATATATCTCGGAATGGCTATGGAAATGCCATAATAGGTAGGTATGGTGGCTGTTTTGAGGAAGGTATATGGTAGGTGTATGATACCGGCGAAAAGGTGCGGTATTAGAGAGGCTAGCAAAGGTGGAAGGGTGAGAGTGCGTATAATCCATGGACTCAACATTAGTCATAAAGAACTCATATACTTATTGCAAAAATCTAGAAGTTATCAAAGCAAAGTATTACGCGCATGCTCCTAGGGGGATAGATTGGTAGGAAAAGACCATCGCTCGTCCCCGACCGCCACTCATAAGGAAGACAATCAATAAATAAATCATGCTCCGACTTCATCACATAACGGTTCACCATACGTGCATGCTACGGGAATCACAAACTTCAACACAAGTATTTCTCAAATTCACAACTACTCAACTAGCATGACTCTAATATTACCATCCTCATATCTCAAAACAATCATCAAGTATCAAACTTCTCTTAGTATTCAACACACTCATAAGAGAATTTTATTATTCTTGAATACCTAGCATATTAGGATTTTAAGAAAATTACCATGCTATTTAAGACTCTCAAAATAATATAAGTGAAGCATGAGAGTTCATCTATTTCTTCAAAATAAAACTACCACCATGCTCTAAAAGATATAAGTGAAGCACT